>NW_018127965.1:653056-733518 GCF_001952655.1 Monopterus albus
AGTAAATGTACTTAGTTATTTTCCAAAACTACTGTGTTGTTGGTGTGGACTGTAATATAAAAAGGTGTTTCTGTGAAAAATGACCTGGGAGAACTGGGAGATCCTTTGTCAGGAGCCTTACATATATAAGCTTTAGCTGTACTTTAGTATTTTGTCAGCATTGTACAGTAGCTGAATAAACCTTTGTGAAGTTAGGCCTACATTGCACTACCTGCAGTAATTTTTACAGTGCCTTGCGAAAGTATTCGGCCCCCTTGAACTTTGCGACCTTTTGCCACATTTCAGGCTTCAAACATAAAGATATAAAACTGTAATTTTTTGTGAAGAATCAACAACAAGTGGGACACAATCATGAAGTGGAATGAAATTTATTGGATATTTCAAACTTTTTTAACAAATAAAAAACTGAATAATTGGGCGTGCAAAATTATTCAGCCCCTTTACTTTCAGTGCAGCAAACTCTCTCCAGAAGTTCAGTGAGGATCTCTGAATGATCCAATGTTGACCTAAATGACTAATGATGATAAATAGAATCCACCTGTGTGTAATCAAGTCTCCGTATAAATGCACCTGCACTGTGATAGTCTCAGAGGTCTGTTTAAAGCGCAGAGAGCATCATGAAGAACAAGGAACACACCAGGCAGGTCCGAGATACTGTTGTGGAGAAGTTTAAAGCCGGATTTGGATACAAAAAGATTTCCCAAGCTTTAAACATCCCAAGGAGCACTGTGCAAGCGATAATATTGAAATGGAAGGAGTATCAGACCACTGCAAATCTACCAAGACCTGGCCGTCCCTCTAAACTTTCAGCTCATACAAGGAGAAGACTGATCAGAGATGCAGCCAAGAGGCCCATGATCACTCTGGATGAACTGCAGAGATCTACAGCTGAGGTGGGAGACTCTGTCCATAGGACAACAATCAGTCGTATACTGCACAAATCTGGCCTTTATGGAAGAGTGGCAAGAAGAAAGCCATTTCTTAAAGATATCCATAAAAAGTGTCGTTTAAAGTTTGCCACAAGCCACCTGGGAGACACACCAAACATGTGGAAGAAGGTGCTCTGGTCAGATGAAACCAAAATCGAACTTTTTGGCAACAATGCAAAACGTTATGTTTGGCGTAAAAGCAACACAGCTCATCACCCTGAACACACCATCCCCATTGTCAAACATGGTGGTGGCAGCATCGTGGTTTGGGCCTGCTTTTCTTCAGCAGGGACAGGGAAGATGGTTAAAATTGATGGGAAGATGGATGGAGCCAAATACAGGACCATTCTGGAAGGAAACCTGATGGAGTCTGCAAAAGACCTGAGACTGGGACGGAGATTTGTCTTCCAACAAGACAATGATCCAAAACATAAAGCAAAATCTACAATGGAATGGTTCACAAATAAACATATCCAGGTGTTAGAATGGTCAAGTCAAAGTCCAGACCTGAATCCAATCGAGAATCTGTGGAAAGAACTGACAACTGCTGTTCACAAACGCTCTCCATCCAATCTCACTGAGCTCGAGCTGTTTTGCAAGGAGGCATGGGCAAAAATTTCAGTCTCTCGATGTGCAAAACTGATAGAGACATACCCCAAGCGACTTACAGCTGTAATCGGAGCAAAAGGTGGCGCTACAAAGTATTAACTTAAGGGGGCTGAATAATTTTGCACGCCCAGTTTTTCAGTTTTTTATTTGTTAAAAAAGTTTGACATATCCAATAAATTTCGTTCCACTTCATGATTGTGTCCCACTTGTTGTTGATTCTTCACAAAAAATTACAGTTTTATATCTTTATGTTTGAAGCCTGAAATGTGGCAAAAGGTCGCAAAGTTCAAGGGGGCCGAAAACTTTCGCAAGGCACTGTATATAACACATTGAATACATTTACTCAAGTACTAACTTTACTCCATATGGGTTACTTTACATACATTACAAAATATGAAATTATAAAACATGATGCATCACTTAATAATTATAGGATTAATTCAGTATATTTTACTCTTAATCCTTCTGTACTTTAACTTTAATAGGATTTTGAATGCTGGAGTTTTAACTTGGAACAGAGTGTTTGTGTATAGTGGCATCACTACTTTAACTGACGTAAAGGTTTCTTCAAGTACTGCAGCAGAAAGTACAGAAATAAATATCATGTCTTAAACCAGCACCGGCCACTTTATTGGCAAAGAGAAGCAGAATTCCAGATGGTTACTCCCTTCTGAGGTGTCAGGGTAACATGTTAAACTTTTACATACAATTGAATTAACATAAGGAACAAAGCAATCAGCAAGACTTGCACTGCTGAATCATTTTAGCACACAGGGTTGCTGGCACCCATTTACAGATTCCTCTTTATTCTCTCATGTAAAGAACATGTCGCTTGACACAAAAGGCATTTATGGCAATGTCAAAGCACAACACAGGATCCACCAGTGATTTCATCTTCATTTTCAAAGAACTGACTGACGTCTTAATCCAAGTTGAACTCTATTCCCTTTGGACCTATAGCTCCGTGTGGGAGGTCAGTTTGCAGTATAACAGGTGTCTGAATACAACAACATGGAAACGTATGAAACTGTCACTTTTCTCATCAGTCGAGACATGATGGCATCATTTGAGTAGTGCAACAGGAAAAACGCAAATTTCATAAAGAAAAAAGATCTTAAGTAACAAACTAAAACAATAAAACAACATGAGCTTGTCAAGACAACAGATTAGAGTTAATGCTATTTTTCTCAGGAATGAATAAATAAATAGTAATTTCTGAGGAGACGCTGCAGATTTATATGTCGATTCCAAAACTGATGAGAAGTTTAAAAGGAACGGCAGTCAGTGTGTCACACATGAAACTGTACTCACACAGAAAGTTGGAAACGGAATCACACACAAAAACAAGACAACATCACGGTCCAACACCACATGGATTCTCAAAGACATGTGACATTAATAGAAGAAGAGTAGTCAGATCTCACTCCTCAGGCCTCCCATTCAGGATGCCTTCGAAGTTGAACGGGAGAAACTTGAATCCCTGGCCTACGTAAAACTTGTTTTGGAACTCCACCCTGCAAAGACAAAAAAAATGAGCAAATAGCCACAATAACACAGTCAGACCACAGTGGTGATGACTGTACAGCTGATGACCCCTGCTCTCGATTCCATAGTCTGCACACACTCACGCCTACCATCCCTGCTCCCCGGACCCAGTCCAGGGTCCAGTTACCTTCTGAAAAACGATTAGGTTCTATTTAATAAAGGCTGCCGCTAAGTGACGGCTGAGTGACCTTTTTACTGAGGAGCCACAAGTACTTTTTGTTCAGACTAGGGCCACTGCCAGTATTAAAAATGAAATGCATCCTTGTACTTAAAATGGCACCTAATTGTCCCTGAAAGTCACTAAATGGAAGCTGAGACAAAGCGTTCCTGTGATAATTATAGGGAGGAGTGGCTGCAGCACAGGCATGCCCTTTAAATGTGCCACTGGAGTATGATGCCAGGATAACATTCAGAAGACAACACTGACTGTCTTTTGTCCTGTCAAGTTAAGGCATTAATCCATTGGATTTGCACCATAAACACAAAGTGACACATATTCCCTTTAATGCAAAGACGATGGCCCTGGTTTCCAAGGCTGAAATAATGACCTGAAACCATGATCTTTATATGAGAACATCAACTACAGCCTCATGATTTAAAGACAAATGAAAGCAAATGCAATGCACACATATGAACAAATAACATCTCTTAACCTACCAGTGCAGTCGCAGTGCATGCAGGAAGGCTGAGAGGCCTTCCATGATGAGGAGAATGGCAACTGTGAGAATAGCGAAGAAGAAAAAGACTATGGCCAGGCCGATGAAGCCCCCATAGCTGCTGCTCGATAGACCAGTATGCATCACCATGGTCCACAGCACCTCTGACAGCTCTGCGTGGAGCACAGAAGGCAATTTACGGCTGAGCTGAACTTGAGTGCATTCATTATATTTGAATGAGTTCATTCTCTTAATAAATGTGTCAATACTGCTGATTTAATTTATGGATATCAACGCTTAATGATAAAAGCTGTGAGACTTACGTGCATGAGCCAAACTGAGGGCCCAAAGCCTCAGATAGGATGCGGTGTTGGAGATACAGCCAAGGCAGTACTCTATGGTATGGATCGCTTGATGCACTGCCATATCCGCAAAGTCAAACTGTGGGACAGACATACAAACATCACAACGTACCCGCACGTCAACATGGAGCTACGTCTCTACGGCAGGGCCTGAGGTCCACGTAGGAGTGGTCCGGTTAATTGCGTGCGTGGGATCATTTAGTTATGCAGCCCCCCCCCAAATTAGAGGAGGCATCATTATGTTACGAAACCAAAAACTCAGCAGTTCTGCTCATGCTTCATGCACATCAGATACTGTAAAGAAGCCACTGCTTGAGGAATCCCTGCAACCCATGTTTCAACTACTAACTAATACATACAGTATTGTTCAAAATAATAGCAGTACAATGTGACTAACCAGAATAATCCAGGTTTTTAGTATATTTTTTATTGCTACATGGCAAACAAGTTACCAGTAGGTGCAGTAGATTCTCAAGAAGCAAACAAGACCCAGCATTCATGATATGCACGCTCTTAAGGCTGTGCAATTGGGCAATTAGTTGAAAGGGGTGTGTTCAAAAAAATAGCAGTGTGGCATTCAATCAGTGAGGTCATCAATTTTGTGAAATAACAGGTGTGAATCAGGTGGCCCCTATTTAAGGATGAAGCCAGCACTTGTTGAACATGCATTTGAAAGCCTGAGGAAAATGGGTCGTTCAAGACATTGTTCAGAAGAACAGCGTACTTTGATTAAAAAGTTGATTGGAGAGGGGAAAACCTATAAAGAGGTGCAAAAAATTATAGGCTGTTCAGCTAAAATGATCTCCAATGCCTTAAAATGGAGAGCAAAACCAGAGAGACATGGAAGAAAACGGAAGACAACCATCAAAATGGATCGAAGAATAACCAGAATGGCAAAGGCCCAGCCAATGATCAGCTCCAGGATGATCAAAGACAGTCTGGAGTTACCTGTAAGTACTGTGACAGTTAGAAGACGTCTGTGTGAAGCTAATCTATTTTCAAGAATCCCCCGCAAAGTCCCTCTGTTAAAAAAAAGGCACGTGCAGAAAAGGTTAAAATTTGCCAAAGAACACATCAACTGGCCTAAAGAGAAATGGAGGAACATTTTGTGGACTGAGAGTAAAATTGTTCTTTCTGTCCAAGGGCCGCAGACAGTTTGTGAGATGACCCCCAAACTCTGAATTCAAGCCACAGTACACAGTGAAGACAGTGAAGCATGGTGGTGCAAGCATCATGATATGGGCATGTTTCTCCTACTATGGTGTTGGGCCTATTTATCGCATACCAGGGATCATGGATCAGTTTGCATATGTCAAAATACTTGAAGAGGTCATGTTGCCTTATGCTGAAGAGGACATGCCCTTGAAATGGTTGTTTCAACAAGACAATGACCCCAAACACACTAGTAAACGAGCAAAGTCTTGGTTCCAAACCAACAAAATTAATGTTATGGAGTGGCCAGCCCAATCCCCGGACCTTAATCCAATCGAGAACTTGTGGGGTGATATCAAAAATGCTGTTTCTGAAGCAAAACCAAGAAATGTAAATGAATTGTGGAATGTTGTTAAAGAATCATGGAGTGGAATAACAGCTGAAAGGTGCCACAAGTTGGTTGACTCCATGCCACACAGATGTGAAGCAGTTATAAAAAACTGTGGTCATACAACTAAATATTAGTTTAGTGATTCACAGGATTGCTAAATCCTAGAAACAAAAACGTTTGTACAACATAGTTTTGTGTTTGTACAGTCAACGGCAGACACTGCTATTTTTTTGAACACACCCCTTTCAACTAATTGCCCAATTGCACAGCCTTAAGAGCGTGCATATCATGAATGCTGGGTCTTGTTTGCTTTCTGAGAATCTACTGCACCTACTGGTAACTTGTTTGCCATGTAGCAATAAAAAATATACTAAAAACCTGGATTATTCTGCTTAGTCACATTGTACTGCTATTATTTTGAACAATACTGTACGCACGGACACACACACACACACCTTAGAGCAGCAGGCAATGATTGACAGCATATGTAGACAACAAAGCGAGGGGCAGAAAGAGGCAGAATCAGAGGACATGCAGAGAAAAGGTTGCAGGGTGGAGTTGCAGCACGAGCTCCTGTCCTACCTCTTCCTCCTCACGGGCCTTGAAAGCAGGTGACAAAAGGCAACGCTTGATTATTGACAACACAAATACAGATGGACAGAGCGACATCAGTAGACAGAAGGGTAAGAAGAGAATCCAGTTACTCACTTCCAAAGAAATCAGATGAACCAAACAGAGCAGGAACACATTCTGCTCACATGAACTGTACAGTCAGTGTATTTTAAACATTTAATCATGGGATTATATCAGGGTGTTTTCACACTTGGCTCCTTTCAGCCCTCAAAACGAACGCAGAGCGATTAGTCAGCATTTTGTTTGCGTTAATGTGAACGCTCCAAACAAACTCACACCTCTCTGATTTGAACCAAGTCGTTTCAAGTCCATGATGCACTTTGCTTAATCCGTGCACTGTGATCACAAAGCGCTCCAGGTTCACTTCTACTTTTTTTTTTTTGCACGTAAAGGCAGAAATACCAGCAATCTGTTGAACTATCTAGCTAAAGTCCATCATGGAGGAATGCAGTTTTCCGCTGACTAGCTGATAGTTTCTCTCCTTGCCCATGTAAATGATTCATTTAGGAAGCCTTGAGCCTGAGTTAACTAAGTTATATAAATATGGGCTAATTAATAAAAAGAACCATTAG
Source organism: Monopterus albus (assembly GCF_001952655.1). Lineage (NCBI taxonomy): Eukaryota > Metazoa > Chordata > Actinopteri > Synbranchiformes > Synbranchidae > Monopterus > Monopterus albus. The sequence goes on from NW_018127965.1 coordinate 659,906, forward strand.
TCAGCTGATTGCAGTGGTCAAAGCATCATGTGAACTGTTGTTCAGAAGTTCAGTTTCGCCTGAGCGCGCTCAGAGCAGGGGGATGGAGGCACCTTGCAGTAAAAGTACTTTACCACATGCAGTAAGAAGAAATACAGTAGAGAATCCTTTGACATAAAAGCCATATGTGAACACAGTAAAAGTCTGAGAGTCACTAGTGTGTGAACAGAAAGAGGCCTGAGGGTGCATCAGAGCTGAAGCGGACCAGAAAGAGAACAGTCCTCTTCCAAATGTACTCACAGGGTGAACACCATTAGACCTGAGTCCCTTTTTTGTTGGTCCACTTTAAAAATGACTGAGTTTGGTTCATTTAAAAGGGACCAAGAGTGAAAACACCCTCAGTTTAATTTGCAAGAAATCAACATAAAACAACTCAGCTCTGTTTCTTGGTAGTGTTAAAGCTCGGCAGCACAACTGCTCACCACTTCCCAAGAAGGTCAATTTATATTTAAAAGCAACTGTATACAAACACTGATGGATGGAAGAAACACAGAACTATAATGCTAAGAAAACCACAATCCTTCAGTGTAATCTCACATTTATAACAGTGAGTTGAATAAGCAAAACCTAAAACCATAATTATTTTTTTCATTGCAACAGTGGAAATGGAAACATGAGCTTCAGGTTTCAGTTTCCAACAGCTGAGTGACTAAATTATTCAGAGATGTCTTTCAACCACATACCTCACCAAACATCTGGCCAGAGGGAGACAGTTCTGTCAGCAACAAGGACGTCTGTCTTACCTCAGGTTCTTCCTCCGTGTGCTGCGACAGCTGGTCATGCCGGATGATTTCAGCCTCATCATCAGTGGGCCCATTGCTCACCGTGACCCCAAAGTCCTCTGCAGCCTGTCACACAAGACGAGTTCAACTAAATTAAATGGATACATTCCCATTTACTGTGTTTATAAATATGTTATCCCCGGAAGTGACAGCATTTGCACTTCTACTTCAGCTTACCAGGTTTTTCTGCCGTAAATACTGCCTCCGTATAATCAGAGGTTTCACTATTAACATGCAGGGAACACAGGCCAAAGCGAGGATCACCAACAATGATTGTAAAATCATCTACACATTCCAGAAAAAGAAGCAAAAACACAGAAGAATGACAATTACAGTGCTTTCGTTCATTTCAGGACCAAATGATAGACGGATGTAACTAGTTCATGTATCTGACCTGCCCTTTGTAGAGAGGTTTGTTAGTGGTGTCGCTGTAGTTGAAAAGGAACATATTGATGAAGGTGATGAGGATACTGGGAGCATCCTTGGACATGTTTACGTCATATTGAACCCACTTGTAGAAGATCATAAAAATGAGATAGCCAAACAGACTGGACAAGAAAATAACCTCTGGGATAAATCCCATGTAGATATTCAGTGGCTTGTGGAAATACCTGCAGAGAAACACAGACAGCCAGTTTGTCACCATACCAACTGTGAACAAATTCAAAGAAGAAACGCCAGTGAATGTGCCAATGAAAATCTCACAGGTGGTTGAAGAGACTGAGAGAGACTCCAAACAGCATGTGGATGACTCCAAGGATAACAGACATCTTCATCTTGAAGGAGTTCAAGAACGTCAGCTTGTTGGAGGCAAAGTTCCATATCTGAGACGCAATACAACCAAGTTATATAAAATATCTGCTTATACAAACAAGTTTATGTTAGCACTACCGTTAATTAATAGATATTAACAATAAACCATCACTGAATCATTTTTATACATTCATCTATGAAGACATTGCTAATTTGTACTTAGTAGATACAGCGAACAGAAGAATATTCACCGGATCGATGCCAATGGGGTATGGCCCTGAAAACACTCCAACTACTTTTGGATCCAACTGCAAAAGTCTGTTGCCTCGAAGTATATCTTCCCTGAACAGGATGAGAACTTACAGTTTTCTGACATTTACAGCAGTCACTGAGTAAAAGCAGTGACACTTACGTCCAGTTGCCTCCTACTTCATGGTTGAACATGGGCCTGACACTCCAGCTAGAGCCGTAGATGTTGAGGGACTTAGAGAAGCAGTCGTTGTAAATCGCGCCCGTGTAGATGGAGAAGATTCCCATCATCAGGATGATGTAGCGCCCCGCAAACATCATGCTGAACATCTGTCGCAAAACAATTAATAGAATTAAATCTCAGAAGAAAAAAAAAAAAAAAAACATAAATCTCTAAGCTAAATAAACGTATACAAAAACACCAGGCCCTGTACAGAGCAGGAGTTTGTATATCACTACTAACGATGGTGTAGGGCTGATGGGATGGCAGTGATTGGAAACATACCTCATTATCAGTCTTCTGAGCCATCAGCCTTCTCTCTCTCACCACAAGGAACAGGGCACCCAAGGCCATGAGCACCCCATGGCCGATGTCACCAAACATGACCGCAAATAGGAAGGGAAAGGTGATGACAGTGTATGGCGCTGTAGACAAGGGGGTGGGTATCGCATGAAGGTGGTGTGGCAGGTGAAACAAATGAGTGACACGTTGTGAGACACAGCACATGCCAGTAAAGTGATAATGGGGGATGAGGCAACTGAGGCAAAGCCTTTCAGTGGCTGCAGTTCAGTACTACAGCCAGCTTGGTTCACCTGCTTACCTGGGTTCATCTCACGGTAATTGCCTATTCCATAGGCGTCCACAATGTTTTGAAAGCCGGAGGTGAACTTGTTTGTTTTGTTATAGGTAGGTGGGGTCTGCTTGGTCTGCATCGTATTGAGGATGGAAGGCACAGTGGAGCCGCTCTTCTCCTAAAGCACAGAAAACACAAGGTTCTGCTTTGGATTAATTTTTCTTTCACAGACCGAACCTGCTAAGATATTTCAGAAATTCACTGGAACACCGACTATTGCTCAGGCAAACACAAACCTTTCATGAGTTTGGAAGCAATGAATCCTGACATATCCTGTTTAAATCCTACTAATCCTTCAGAAAATGTGATCATGTGCTGCGAGTGCTGAGACTTACGTGTGCATAAAAGGGAGGTAACCTGTTGCTTTCTCAGTTCTCACATGACGCTGCTCTGAAGTGACACCATTTACCTCTCTAAAATCTGTTTTAATTAAAGGTTATGAAATATATCTCCCTTAGCTCAGGTCACACAGCCTGCCAGGAAAGTACAACTTTGCCTCATGTTTCAAGATAATCAGAATAAAGACAGCCGAGACGGTAGGCACTACAGAGCCAAGTATCTGTTGCTACACTAAGTGTACAACTAGATATCCTCCATATGGATGGAACACAATTAAATAAATATACTTTTAGTAAATATACTGTTAAGTATTTTCACCTGCCAGCTGAATGACCTGTTTGCACAGACACAGTTTAGGCCTGTTGGTTTAAAATGGGTTCCACTAATTTGAACAAACCGCATGGTCAGGTATACTTTACCCAAAGTTCATGTCCTAAGAATAAAAAAGCGACCTTGTGTGACTGTGCCTACATGAACTAAACCTACTAAATAGTGGATTGTTTCCAGTAAACATACTGTAAACTGCCTGGTGCTCAGTTACTCACCGTCCCCCTGCGCAGAGCAAACTGGATTGAGTCAAGGTCAGCAACAGGGCACCACGCCTCAGCGATCAGACACTTCTGAGTGACATCAATGTTGCAGAGGTTGAGGGTGTGATAGATGGCCTTCATCTTTCTAACCTTGATGAACCACACACGGATTGTCTTGGCTGCAGCCTGCAGGACCCTCTGCCTGTGATCCTCGGTCTGATTCAGCACCTATGGGGGCAGACAAGAGTAGAATTGTAGTCATATTTTTAATAATCATATTTCTGTTTGTGGCAAAATGTGTGTTACCCATCCCTGCGGGAGCCAACACCCATTCCTGCCTGTTTGGATCATGCTGTGCCTTTTCTCTTAAATCAACAATGCTCCTTGTTACAGTGATTGTTCCAAATCAAAAATGACATTTTGAAACATACATCTATCTAAGGCAGGTTGCAAAGTTTTTGTCCAAGTCGGTGTTTATGTTTTGCCTGCCAGTGTACTTACCATTTGAAGATCATCAATGCGTACATTCACTCCTGCCACCATCTCTTTCCTCTCCTGTGGTGTTTCCGGGCATGGGTACAAGGTAGCTCTGAACCTGAGGACAGATGAAGACATACAGATAAAAAAAAAATCTCTGCGCCAAGAACATTTTAAATAAAATTGTAGGAATGTTGCTGATTCACTTACCCCTCACAGATCTTCTTAACTCTATTCTTCAGCTGGTCCCCTTGGAAAAAGATGATGAAGACAGACTTGTGGACCTGGTTGCCCTGTGGAAAAACAGTTAAGAGAGGAGAGTAGTGAAGCATGGATCACATGTGAGCTAACTCAGAGACTACAAAACATTTTGTTTATTAAGTACCGACCGTGGTCGGGTCCTCCAGAGGATCTTCAATCTCTGCCTGCCTCAGGAAGACATTTCCTCTGCAAACTCTCCACAGCATCCTCTCGAAATTAGGAATACGTTCCCTGCCAATGACTCCAGCCACAAATCTATAACAAACAGAAAAATTCAGTTAGGTTACCTGGGTTGGTACTGTATGTATGAAGGTTCTAACATTTACAAGTCAAAATGTATGACCAAAAAAAAAAACTTAAGCCTTTTGCATATTGAAGGTAAGGTTGTGACAATAAACAACATTAAGGGACATGTCTACACTAACTGCATTTGTATATGTGGGTTCTGACTGCATTTGAATACAGGTGACTTTGGGGGATGGGAGGTGAGCGGCTAGTCGTAACACTATAGTTCCAGACACAAATGTCAAAGTGAAAAGAATGGAAACTACCAAGAAAAACTTAATCCTTTTAAATTAAGAATGATTGTCACTTTCGGACTTTTCCGGTTAAGGGTCGCCACAGCGAATCATCACACTGACGATTTGCACGTTGACCTTTGGCACATTTTACACCAGATGCCCGTCCTGACACAACCCTGACTAGAACCCGTGCCGCAGCGACGAGAGCGCTGCGCCCTAACCACCAGTCTATCAGGGAACCCTAATCCTTTTAAATTAAGGATCCTACAAAAACCGACTCACCCCAGCCTCAGAGCTGCCCCTCTGTTAATCTCATGTGGTTCCAGGAGGATGGATGACTCCTCCAGTAAACTGGGGTCCTCCATCTACATGACAAATAACAAATCATCACCTACAATGGCAACATATTAATTACTGTCACAGCATTATCAGACACATAGTGCTGAACAGTACTGTCACAAAAACTGGATGTTATGAGATTTGAAGAAAGCAAAGAGTTTCCAACACACAGTTAATGTCATCAGTTATTGGCTGAATGCTGCTAAATGATTCACCTCAATCAAAGCTTGCAACAACATGTAAAAGGAGGAGTTAACTTTGTAAGTCAACCCAGCTTTGTCTGATGGCAATGAAGTGGAAATGATGTTGGGCAAAGGTGGAAAGGATTTGGCTCTAACACATGAACAGCGTACACAGAACTAAACCTAACTAAAAGTATAATACAGCGGTGGAATTACAGCATAATGTGAATGAATAGCTGGAGTAAAAGGGCCAAGGCCACATGAGCAACTATAAATGATCACGAGTCAGAGAAACACTTTTTGCCAAATCAAGCAGCAATAAGTATTTCTTTGTGTGTATGTGTACATGCCTTTATTACATTGTATGGACCTTTTTTCCCCAGTGGCATTATTGTGAGGACATGTCTCACAACTTCAAAAGGCTTTTTGAGGGCTAAGACTTGGGTTTTATGGTTCAGGTTAAAATTAGGGCTTGGTTAGGTGTTAGGCATTTAGTTATGATGGTTACCGCTAGGGTAAGGGGCTAGAGAATCCATAATGTCAATGAATGTCCTCAAAACTATAGTAAGACTGTGTGTCAGTGATTAAAGATCAGTGTAGATAGCTTATCAGCAGAATCTGTATTACTCCAATGTAAAGTATAAATGGCTGGGTTTGGCCTGAATGTTACAACCATGGTGATAAACAGTTACTGGTCACTTCTTATTCTGACTACCACATTTGTCAGGCCCAGCACACTGTTTTGCAAGGTGCGTACGTACAGTGAAGCTGACCTCATCAAAAAACTGCTGAGTGCGGCGCAGAATGTGCTTGAGCTCAGTCAGTTCCAGGAAGTTCTTTTTTAGGGCTTCCTGGTTGGTGTTGATTTCCTTCAGCTCGATCTCAAGCTTCTCAAATGTGGCCTGTGAAAAGACATACAGAGCAGTCAGAAAGAAAAGCTGCAAATGACAGAGATCGCTGTTTATCTTTAAGACAGAGAGCAGTCACCTCCAGGTCAATCATGTCCCTTGGGAAGGGGACTTCAGGGTTCTCTCCTGTGTCAACTATTGGGATGTTCACTTGTTTTATTTCTTTTTCTACAAATCCTGCAACAGAAAAGTAACAAGGTAAACAAACTTTCTGTCTTGAAGGCTGAGGCATCGATAGCAAGAAATATCTGAGCTCACTTACTCAGTTTGCGATCCATCTCTTCACATCGCCGCACTTCATTGACATATTTTCGCTGGAACAAATTTACATCTGGATTTAGCTGCAAGAAGGAAAAAAAAGGTTTTTGAAAGCTAATCAACAACTCAGTGAATCACTCAGTCAGTCACTCTTATGAAGTTTAAAAAGCTCTCCTTATATTATCCCAGGTAGATGTTATATTTGTGAAAGTGGTAGAAACTGTCAGAGATTAAACACACTGGTCTTTACATTAAAGTTGCTCAAAACACTGCAAGTGTTGCTGGACTTTGTTTTCCAGTTTGGTTTTCCTTTGTTTGTGCACCTTGATGGTGGGTGAAGTTGTTCCAGAAATTTCTGCGGTATCTGGAGTATAATTTAGTCAAATGAATAAGATACCGCTCTTGATACACAGACCTACTCCGTTACAGCCCATCCTATACTTCCCTCAGGGCTTGTCAGGAATGGTCTTTCCCGTGTGTGGAATCAGGGGTCAGCTGTGATCACATGAAGATCATGATGCAGAGGGCATGCATTTTCACAGAAATGTTACTGATGTGGTTATTCTCAAATCACCATCACAGTTGAGAGCAATAACTTAAGCATGTGTTTTTTCTGACCATTTACGATATAGATACCCCTTTAGGAAAACCAAGTACTGTGTTAGCTGGTAGATCAAAAAGCAAATCAAAAACTGATTATATATGGAGAATCAGGAGTTAGAAGACAATAGAAGGATGGGACAGAAGTGGACTTACATCACGAAACTGCACCAACCCAATTTCTCCCAGTTCACTGACACAGCAGTATGCAGCTTCTGACTGGAGGAAGAGCTGAGCCAGTGTCATCTCTTCACTTCGGAAGAGTTCCCCCATGTTGCTGAAGGATGCGAGTGCTCTGCAGCCTTAAACCAACCAGAACCTCTGGAAAATCAACAATAATACTGTCTATTAGTGACACACAAATATTAGCAAACATGACTTTCACTTTTATTGAAAACACCCTGCATAATGTTTATTAGAGCCTCCTACAACAAAATTGGAGGAGCTCTGTATCCAACATGCTTCTCATCTAGGCATACTAGAATAAAACCACCAATGAGAGAGGCCTGTATCAGTTGTGCCTTAGTTTAGCATAAGTGTGTAAAGCTCACAGGTGACAAAAAGAGCAAAGAAGAAAATAAACCATCTTGTCTCGTGCTGATCCTATGATCGGTACAGGAATGTAGCTGGGGGACTTTTTTGATATCTTCTCTGGATATAAAGCACAGCTTTATATCTACACAGCCAGTGTAGGCAGGGTGTAGTTTTTATATCTGTCATTCAGCTACAACTATCTGTGGATTACAAAGTAGCCTTGACCTGTAGTTCTAGTAAGTTCTCATACTGCTTAATCGCTGGATGTACATTTAACTACTGACTTAATACTCTAAGACAAATCTACAGAGTTTTAACATATCATATGTAGTTTATCTTCTAGCTAACAAGACAGACAAGTTCTGCACTTATCGTTAGCTTGGTTTCCTTCGCCTGTCAAAGCTGGAGATGTCAGAGAGCTAACAGCTACCAGTAAAGCAAACTGACCTTGTTGCAGCTACTTTGACACCGACCCACAACCGCTGTTAAAATCTCATAATGAAATAGAGCAGCATAGCTAGACAGTCATAGCTACTCGGTTAGCGTTAGCAAAACAGTATCAGAAGGCAGGTGCTAGTCCGATTAACAAAGTGCAACTTCAATATGAAGAACAAGATAACGTTACAAAACAGGAACTGTAGAGAGATTGATATGAACTTTTTTCTGGTATCTGGTTATTAACGTTAGACAGCTGACTACCTTAGAAACAGTTAACCTAGTTGTAGATTTAAAGGGTGTGCGGTGATATCAAAACAGCTAACTTATCGCATTTGTTGCTTCACATTTAAGTTCGCACACAATTACATCTATGCCAGTGTAGTTTAAATCATTCATAGTCTCAGCTATAAAATAAGAACTAGCGTTAAACTTGCTGCTCTTACTGTTTAGATGCAGATTAGCTCTTCTCCCCCTTCACTGTTGCTTCCTCTCTAATGTTCGTTGGGGACTGATCGATGAAGCTACAACTTTTCTTCTTCTCCTGTCTTGCAGTATAAGCGTTACTGGGCGCACTACTGCCGCCTGCAGGATACACAATGCATCGTGCTTCAACGTATGGGGCTTCATATAGCTTGACAATATCTTTGAATGGTAGCCTACATTCAACTTTTAAAATAACAATTTGTATACATTTCTTTATTATACCCAGTGAAGAATGTGGACTGAACACCCTAAAATAATGCCATTAAAATAATAATTTCATAATCATTTCTGAAAGTTGGTCTACAACATTGAGTGGTTTACAATTCATTTTCATCTCTATATTTTGAAGGTAATCACCAAAAGTAAAAATATGCTGCACTTAACTATTATGGCCACTGGAGGCCTTAAATATGCAATAGACAGACTGTCACCTCATAGCCTACAGTATCACACACATATCAACTTATACAGCCAGTTATCAACTTGATTATTACATATAACAACAGTAATGTCATAAGTGTAACAAGTTAAATTAATAAATTGCCCTTTTAATAGCAGTTCTTCAGTTTGAAGACCAATCAGTTCAGTTCCATTTCCAGTTGAATTTATTTGTATAGTGTCAATTCTCAACAACAACTGTCTCGGGGAAGTTTACATAATCAGGCCTAGAAAACCCAACAAACCCCTCTTGAGCAATCACTTGGAAACAATGGGGAGTAAAAACTCCTACTAACAGAAGAAACCTCCAACAGACCTCGGCTCTTGTCGGACAACCTTCTGCCTCAACCTTGGATAGTGGATGGAAGAGAGAGAAAAGAAGAAAAGCATCAGGACACAACAAGTTGTTATGGTGCCATGAAATATCAAAAGACATAACATAACAATACCTTTCTACTCCACATCACATTCCTACTAGGATTAGAATACTATACAGTATCCCCAATATACAAATACACAGTACACCAACATACACAGCATACACATATATACACTGCATACACATGCACATATATAAGTATAAATGCAAATATGCATATACATATACATATAAAGAAGGATTTTAAATTATATTCTGGAATTTACAGGGAGCCAGTAGAGAAGCATCATCATGCTAAAGATAATCAGCTAACCAAAAACACAGGAGACTCTAGTGACCACAACAGTCATATACCGAGAACATAACCAGATAATATTAAAAGTAAACTGACAAATATGACTAAATAAAATAAACCTTAACATGAGAAATAAGTTATGTAGACATGTACACATCAGTGTCCAGTTTTTGGGTCTCTGGCTATAATGATTATTTGTTGCCCTCTAGTGGTCACATTGAGGAAATGCAACATTTAGGCTCTTTTGGACAGCTGATTTCAAGCACAACTTCTTTCCTCATAAATCTACATTTTTCAAGAATTAGCATGGCCAAGTGTGCAGTCTAGGGTCAAATATTGTCAAATATTGTCAAAGGTTAGCACAAACTATGATAGTGAGACGAATTAATGACCTAGTGACAGTAGTTGCACACACTTTAAAAGTAGGCCTTTGTGACATAACATCTATGTGCAGAAAATAGCTATGATTTTATTGACTGTGAAACGTAATTGTCACATTTAACTGGTCTGAACCCATGTTTTGTGTGGCCCTCACCTTTTCCTATTAGAGAGGATGATAGTCTGGGACTCAGAGTTACGCTCCCCTAAGCCTGGGGAAATAATGGGGTGGAGTCCCAGCGGCGGGGGGAGCCAGGGGTGTAAGGGGGAAATGTTTCACAGAGTGGTTTCACAGGGAGCACAGGCATTTGAGTCAGGGCACACATGCCTCAGCTGTGAGAGGCCCCGCTCCCCTTGGCTGGCTGGTATCCCAGAACAGAGGCAGAGAGAGACGGAGAGAGTCGACTGTGAGAAACTGGGGGCAAAGAGAAAGTTAAAGTTTAAAGTAGACTAGAAGGAGGCAAGCAAGTGATCACTAAAGTTGCTTGAAAGACAGACAAAAGGATTAGGGATTGAGTTCTGTGTAGTGCTGCTGGTGTAGGTTGTTTTTCAGTACTGTATTTTTATCTGTGGTTAGTGTGTACGCGGCTTGCATTTGGAGTTGACAGCCATGGCAGATACAGGTGTCAAGAAGGAGCACATACCCCTGGCAGAAGTGCTTTATGATGATGAAAAGGTAGCTCTGGTGCGTGCTGCCACTGAGCCAGCGGTAGACGATGATGACTCGGTGGACCAGGTGCTGACCACTGACTCCGGAAGCAAGAGTGAAGCCCAAATGAATGGGATCCTGGTTCTGTCTCTCCTAGACAAGATTATTGGGGTGGTAGACCAGATCCAGCAGACCCAGGAAGGGCTTGAGGCCCGGCAGGAATCCATGGAGAAGTCAGTGTCAAACATCCAAGGAGAGCTGACTAAGTTATCCAAGAACCACATCGACACAGCCAACACTGTCAACAAAATGCTGGAAAAGGTACGCAAGGTCAGTGTCAACGTCAAGACAGTGCGCAACAACCTGGAGAAACAAGCAGGCCAGATCAAGACGCTGGAGAGCAACGAGCATGAGCTACTGAAGAGACGCAACTTTAAAGTCTTCATCTACCAGGTGAAGTCGGGGATACTAAAGGCTGCAGTGTGTGTGTGAGCTTGTTCTCTTTTTGCTTTCTTCACATAATTGCAAGTAGTATAGCTCTGAGAATATGATGATCAGCAATACACTAAAAGTACATTTTGGTCCAGAAAGAGCTGTACTGCATTCCCCACATCACAAAGGAAAGTATGGGGAATGTGTAAAATCTACCTCAGACCATCAGAGCCACCTTTTGACATTATTCACCAGAGACAGAGAAAGACAGCGAGAGTCCCACTGTGACATGAGTTTAGCCTTGTTGGTGCAAATGAAAAAGCATGTAGGCTAATACATTTTCTCAGGATGCAGGATGCTCTGTGGTTTAAGTGACATAAACATCTGAATACCTTTTCCCTAAAACCTATACGTGCCTGTCATGTTTACGAAGTATCAGACAGCACATAACACTATTTAGAAGTTGCTGTATTGTTTGTGTCCATGCTCAGTGATACTGTACCATGGACACGACGAAGGGAATACCAGTAGCTTCCATGGAAAAATAAAGGCAGGTATTGACCTCTCCCATTCTCCACTTGGACTTGATTACCCAACAAAACTAAATAAAGCCTACCGGGTGTAAATAAAACTATAAGGCGTATAAACACTGGCATGAGGGTCTATTTGAGACACAACCCCCACCACTGAGTGCTTAAAGGACAGATAATTGGTAGGCTGCTGGCTTGTAAGATGAAAATGTAGGTTCTATTATGATTTCTCCAAAGTGGGCCACACTTAACATTCATCTGTTCGTGGTGCTCAAACCCACACTTGAATACCTAGGAGCACAAGCGCTCATAGGACAGAGTCTGTTTTACTTTGGGGAGCGTGGTACTGTAGCTTCTTCTTAAACAGTTGAGACAATTAAATATCTTGGAAAGTGAATCGGTAAAGACAAAAATAAGAAAAGACACAATGTGAGTTCATGACATTGGAGAGCCAATCGGTCTAGCTGCCATAGTGCATTTGAGACTTGTTGCGCAGCTCTTTTTTTAGCAGGATGTGCAGCAGTTTGCAGCATGCATGGCAACTCTTCTGCTTTAGTTTATTCTGTGCATGAAAAGTTCCGTTGCCCTAAGTTCTGAAATTTGTCATAGGACTACAAATCAAATGGCCACACAGGAAAATGTCTGTGGTTGTTCCTTCGTGCTGGAACTTCTGCAGCTGTAAAACAGAGAGGTTTGTTTAAAACATTAGTGAGAGTAAATCTGAGGTCCAAGACTCTGGTGAATAGCGCTTACATCAGCATCTGCATTGGCAGGCACAAACATTTTCACATCCCCCATTCTGGGATGTTCACTGTGGGAGCAGGTTACACTATAGGCATCTAGCAGAAATCCAGTCATAGATACCAGGCCTTAAGTTACTCTTTAAAGCAGGTGTCCCCTGCTGTTTGTGACACTATGGACTATTGCAAGCCCTTTTAGTTGCATGTCTGTGTCCACTTGTCTGTATGGGATAGTGTACACAAAATGGGTAAACAGTTTGCAGTTGTGGAGCTCATTTGAAGAACTTTTTAAACTATTTAATAAAGCCTGAGATTTTAATGTTTTAGTTCTGAGTTCCTAGTTTAGATTGCGCTTCAGCACACGCAGTCTAAATCCCTTCCTGTTGGTATTATCACAGCTGTAATGCTTTAATTGCTGACTAAACTTGGTGACTGTCATGTTTTAAAAGCGGCTGTGGGAGACATGTTGAAGTAGCTGCAGTGGTCTATTTATTGCCAGAGACCATTTCCAGCTTAAGTGACCAACACACAGGTTGGTCAGATACTGGCAACACTGGAAATCAACACTGGCTCTCAGACAAGTTTCATCACTTTCCACGGTCTGCTTGTCTGTTAATGTGTTTGAGTAGGATAAGTTTAGAATTAGGCTAAGCATGAGATAAGGGTCGGGGTTAGGAATGTAGAGGTTACAGTAACCACCCTTTGGAATTAATGTAGGCTCATTCGCTGTCCTTACAAGTATAGTAATGCCATGTGTTTGTGTATGCGGGGCCATTCAACTGAGGATAGAGTTTGAATAAGACAAGTGAAACATTTTCAAAGCATTACGTTTGCTATGTAGGACCTTGTACTCTACTTTGTTAAGCTTATACTGCCTTTGACAGCTGGTACCATATTTTCCCCTCCTGTCACTGACTTTTTAGCCGCTTCCCTTCAGTATTTCTAGTCAGAAAGGCTTTGACAGTAATGCTTTAAAACTAAACCTGCAGTGATAGTAGCACACAGGAGCCCCCAGCAACAGCAGGGTGTGGCCACAAAGACATATTTAGCAAATGTTCATTACATAGAGTATCTGCAGTAGTCTAAGAAATTACAACTGCAGTGAAAGCAATAGCTGAAGGAGGCTTTACTTCAATAAAAGTAGCAAATTCACACCATAAAAATACATAAAAATATAAGAAATAACTGACATGACTGACATGATCCTGTTTCAAAATCATATTGGATTATAATTATTGATGCATCTGTTTGAAAGCATCCATCCTGCTGCAGCTGGTAACAATGGGGCTACTTTTATAAATTTTGATTTATAATACAATTTATTAGTTGATCATGTTTTGTATCTATAACTATGCAACGTAACAAGTCACCTGTCAAATAAATATAGCAAAGTGAAAAGTGCAATTTTGTGCCCAAAATGTAATTAATTAGCATAAAATGGAAATACTCAAGTCAAGAATCTCAAAATGGTAGAGTACAGCACTTGAGTACATGTGTTTAGTTAAATTCCACCACTGCATCAAATATGCAATTTAACAGATTTGAGTAATGCTAGAACAATGGGGCTACTGAAACAAGAACCAAGCTCAGTGTGGTCACACTGGAACAAAGGAATTAGCAAAGAAAATCCCCACTAGAACCATTTTTGTACTACTTCACATTAGTCAAAGGCCTGCACTTGCATCTGGGGAGTTTAGAAGTTGAGAATGATGCTAGGGGACAATCATGAAACATTTCTCCTCTGCTGGGTGGTGTTTCTGTGGTGTTCCTTCCCTGAATGTGCTAATATGCTGTCATTTGTAGACCATTTTTTAAGAGAAGCAAAGACAGTCATTCTAAATGATTCCTGTTTTTTTTTATTCCCCATCTCACCTGGAATTAGACTACTTTAGTTAACTGTAGCCTTGCAGGCCTAATTTCCTGTGGCAGTGTTTGGTCCATAACTGTCAGGAAATAAATATAGAATCATGCTGTCAACAAAAATAATATTCTGATGAAATGGTTTATAGATAATACTATGGCTTTCTGAGTCAAGCCTCAGGAAAGTTTTTATATAATGAATGAACAAATTTCCATCTAGAGATTTTATGTTTCTGCAACAGCTCCATGTTCAAGTATTAAGGCTGTTTTCATTCTGTTTTTGAACAGCTAAAAGATGTCAGCCTCTGTAATGCATGATGAATAGTAATTTTCTGTTATCATTTATTCTGAGTTGGAGCCCTGGAGTGGCTGTAGTAATTATGGATGGAGCAAAGGAGGAGGTCAGGTGAATTTGTTATAGAGCAACACAATCTAGGAAAGGAGGAGGTCGAGGTGATGGATGGATCAACAAAATTTACTTTAAGACTACCGTTCATTTCCCATTTCAAACTGTAAGTCAGTGTTGCTTCTTTTAACCATGACTGTATTATAGCCTTATCCATGAGTTTAATATTTTAACCATGACAGTGAAGGTTCTCTTACCTGACAATGTACTTATTTTACCCCAAACCACAATCTTTTTATGTCTAAACCTAAACCAACCTTGACGATAACATTGTCGCATCATAATAGGGTTAGTTATGTCTCAGTAGTGAGAGAAATGTAGCATTGGCAGACAGCTGCTGTAAAGGTGGCGTCCTGCCCTGATAGCTGAGCCTCCTGCTCATTCTCAGACATTGATCAGCTGGTTCAGGTTCCCTCTCAGCTCTGCCTTACATTTGTACCATACGGTCTGCTCAGGCAAACAGCAGGAGACTTGTATGGAAGAGGAGAACCTAATGTGTGACAGTGGTGTTGACGGTAGTCCCAGCAATGTTTCCACAGAAACTGCAAATGGTATAGTGTGCACGGCCCCTCTGGGCAGACAGGCCAGGCTCCGATTCCATTGAACAGAGTGAGCTTTTTTCCTTGTTTTGCTTTAACTCTGCTTTGAAATAATTCATGACAACCAATCACCATCTATCAAATTACCAGTTAAAATAATTTAGCATTTTTAATATGTTATCCATTGAGAGTAGCCGTTAAAATATATGATCTAAAAAAACCACTAAAGAGTAGCGTGGCAGCTGCATTATTTAGGTGTTGTCTTTTAACCTAAATTTATAATTTGTCATATCAGTTCAATTCTATTATGTGCCTTTAGAAAGAAGAAAAGATTAGCTGATTAATTTACCAGTTAAGTAACAAAAACCGTGACAACTAGTTTGATGGCTGATTCATCATTTAAGTCATCTTTCAATTAAAAATACCAAATATTTGCAGGCTCCGACTTCTAACAGGAGAAGGCGTGCTGCTTTTCCTCATCTTAGTGAAAATGTTTGGGTATCAGGGTGTTAATTGGACAAAAATTATAGTGAAAAGCAATTGATTTTAAAAAATACCTGTTGCTGTTCATATTGATTGTTAAACAACATGGTTCCCTGCAACACGAGTACCAGCGTGAGTGCTCATTTTAGTTTAGTTTGGTCAGCCAGTCAAACCTGGGGCCATGGGTTTCATACTGTACATTATATGTGATTATGTGGATTAGTCCAGTATATTCAGTGCCATAGTGTGCATCCATCAGTGTGTGAGACAGTACAGCAGTGTGTCTGTCATCGAGATGTGTTTGGCTGCAGTTGAGGGACAGTGATAGCCATGTGGTCAGCTCTATCAGTGAGATGTAAGACTTCTCAGTTACAGTCTACTTATTCTACCACATCTTTACAAACCTTCCACTGCTCACACCACAGCCTGTGGGCCTCTCCACTAGCCTCAGCCCACTTTTCTTTAATAGCTTTTAATCCAGACTGTGTAATCACTAAGTCCTCTTACTGCAGATATAATGATCCAGTCAAAGCTTTTAGCCACTAGAGCCTCTTGTGTCCAACCCATTGGACACAAGAGCAAGCAACTGAGGAGGAGTACCAAAAAGTACTCAGCCAGCAGTGCCAAGATAGTGTTGTGATTCATCCCGCTGGCATCTCTCTGCCTTTCCTGCCAGCATGCCTCCTTGTTCTCCTCCCTTCTTCTCAGTTTCTCCCCTGACACCACTCACACTGTTGACTTAGCCCATCTTACTCCCATTTCTAATCCAGAACTAAAGGCACAGCTCATTCAGTATTTTCTTCAACACTTCTATCCTCTCTCCTCTGTGTCCTTCTCTCCTGCAGCATGCCTCTTATGGGCGAGTGGAAAGATATATGGCAGGCTCCACATTTCACTATTGCATGTCAGCGACTATTGAGCAAGTACCAAGTTCCTGTCCTCGGTGGCATTTGAGCCTCTGTGTGTGAAATGTTGTCCAGCAGTTCATGTTTGTGCGTTACATGAAATTTGTGACAAAACATCAGTATACAGTCCTCTATGTGCTATTCTAACAAGAAAAACAGGGGGGTTGGAAGCAAAGATAACCCATATATTACTATTACTTTATGTTCCTGAAGACACCTGCTGCTTATCAAGACCCCTTAAAAGTTATTACACTTTAATATACTGGATGTCTATCTTCATATTTTCTGTACAGTGCATTTGAGTCTACTCTCAGCAAGAAAAGCAGAACTGAGCTATTAGTCAATTTTTTATTTCCTCTGCTGGTGTCTTCCTCTAATCTCATTTGTTTTGGCAGTGACCAGTGAATTCTGGAGCCCAAACTGTTTGGCCAAAGCTGGGTGCTAGAATGCTCAGATCCTCTCTCTCTCCCTCTTTCTTTTTAAAAATTTATTTACACATTTGTACTCTACAATTAGCAAATGAGTTCAGCCCTCAAAAATAAGTACTCTTTTTCATTGTGCTAGTAATCACTTTATATTTTGGAAAGATCAAAACCATTGTCCTTGCTTTAAAAACTTTGTCTTTCATGTCAGCAGCACCTTCGACTATTGTTCCTCTGCCTTGTTTTTTCTCTTTTATGAATAAATGAACTTTTGACAATGTAAATTTATGCTGCAAAGATTCGTAGCCACACTGGTCATAGTCGATCTTGCCTTTTCTCAGAAGCTAAGCAGCGGTGGGGCCTGGTTAGACCCTGGATGGGGGACCACCTGAGAATACCAGGTGTTGTGGCTACTGTGGTGACCCCCATATAATAGGGGGCAGCTGAAAGAGGCTTAAATGTTTTGAACAGTAAAGACTAAGGGTCAGCAAGGCACGTGTAGCCTAACACAAACAGAGTACGTTTGATCTCTGCTGTGCTTTGTGAATATGAGTGTACAACACTGTCATGTCTTTCAGAGACATAGAAGGTGGTTTTGCTGATAATGCTGTTTTATCAGTGAGTGCATCAAAAACAAGTGTGTCTCCTATTCCATCATGTAGAAGCCATTGGACCTGTAGCAAAAACCTAAATAAACTTAAATTATTAACACTAAACATTTTCACAAGCTGCATGATGGTGCTGTTTAGAGGAAATAAGACAAATGTGGGTTTGTACAGCAGCTTAGAGCCCAGTTGTTTTGTTGTCAGCAGTTTCTCCAGGTCCTCAAAGGACACTCTAGTTTGCTCCTATGAAAAAAACACATTTTTGATCTCTGTCTGATCCCAAGCTGCAGCTGCCTTCCCCGCTCACCAAACATCTCTATCCCACAGTAGCAGACAGGTTTTACCAGCAAGACTTAGCAGGTCAATTTGAGCAGTTGTAGGCGTCACCCAGCTCTTTGGCCAACTAACAGAAATGTGTCCTCATAGCATATTACAACTCTATGCTGCTTATTCCAAGATTTGTAGGCACACCCATCATCTACAAGGCCAAGAAAACCAGTTGGCCAAATTATCTGAGTTGGTATATTAAAAGAAACTAGTATGTTCTTTTTGATTATAAATACACCAGCAGCAAGAAAATGGAATGGTGTGGCGCCCTGTTTCATTGCAGTCCATTTAGCAAAATTGCCAATTGATTGATTAATTGTGTTATGTTTATGTGGCCATATTTCCAGACAATTGTAGTCTTAATTGTCCCATACAAAAATACTTCTCAAGGAAAACTGTTCACAGCACAGCCTGTGGAAATTATTTCTGAATGGCCACATTCGACACCAACAGATATCCTAAAACGTCTGCATATCTAGGTAGCACTAAAGATTGAAAGCTTTTGTTACTTTCAGCGTTAGAAAAAGTTGCTGCTAAAGAAGAATCCAAACATTCACTATTAATATAAGTAACTATAACCGAAGACTTTGCGTGTGAAAATAAAATCTGGTCTATGCAAACCTTTGGTCTGAAGTCACGTTCCCCTGTGATATAGTTCTTCCTGCTGCTGTGGCAGCTCGTAGTTCTTGTCACTGGTATGTGAGTTATAGGCTGCCAGTGAGGGTATGCCAGGACACTGTCTGGGTTTTACATACCCTTGGGATTATATTTTGCATGCACATGGATGTTTAGGATGATTAATCTATAAATAATAAAATTAATACTTAAAACATCATCGGGCTAACTTTGAAGGTGAAATATTTGACTGTATTTTAAAAATGCATTCACATTTTATTCTCATATAAATCTACTTTTAGGTTTTCTTAGCTTTTATTGCACATATGTTAAAATAAAAAGCAACCTAGTGCAAGACAGCTTAGTGGTTTTGCATATCTTAATCATTATGTACAGTAAGTAGTGCAGAGGTTATAGTTTCCTAAAGTTGGGCCCATTCATGTTGGCAACTTATTCATGTCCTCACTTGATCAACACCTCACACAATCCTTCAGAGTGATAATGTGTGTTTTGCACAGAAAAAATAAGGGTGTTATGAAAAACTGCAACATATGTTTTGCTTAATTTAACAATTAACATAATTTAAAAAGTCATCTTGCCCACTGCGGTTGAGCCTAAATTAGTTCCAGTCTTCCAAGCCCATGGACTGAACATTTGAATTGAGAGTTGTTAGATTTGGCTGAAAATGCACCTACTCTACAGTTTAGTGTCAATATGGATGGCAACATTAGAAAGAAAATGATAATATATATATAATGTATTCCACTATAGCTTCCCATTACCACAGAGATGTAAATGGAAAAGTAAAGCTTTTGGGACTAACAATGGGATTTCAGTGGTTTCAGAGTCATGGATGTGAGAAGGCTGAAGTGTGGAAAAAGGCATCCTCATTCAGGTTCTTGTGTGTGAAATCACAAATCACTGTGAGGAAAGAAGCAAGGAACTCTCTTCCTGTGGTGTGCACTGGAAAATGGCATCATCACACCACATGGCAATGTCATACAGAGGCTCTTTCTTTGAAATTATCTGTACACGGAATGGGAGTGGCTGTTAATATTTCCATTACCCACACGACATTTACAGTAAACATGGTGCTATCAGAGAAGGTTGTTATAAATGGGAGCCTCATGAAACTGAATTTGCACTGTGCCAACCCCAAAATGCCTGAGGTAGCAGGTGGTTAGACCAATCCTTGGTGAATTGTTTGAGCCTTATTTAGGAAAGTGTGGGAAGTATCAATGTTAATGACCAGAGCACATTAGCGTTCTTATTTTAACTTCTGAAATGTCCTGAGGGATCAAAGCATTGTGAGTCAGTCCTATACAGAGCTCTAACATGCGAACCTCCACCTTTGTTTTATGTAAATCTCTCATTTGGAGTACATGGGTCATTGATATCATTCATTGTGAAAGCTCGGTGCACAGCTGCAAGGACTGGACAGCTGCTCCTGTGACTCACTGCAGAGGCCTTTCATCACATTGCCTCAAAAGGAATGGTGTGTGTCGGTCCGTGTGTGTGTTAATGTACAGACAAGCAACTCATGCATGCACATCGGTGAATCAGGATGGTGAATGTTACTGTGCATGGATTCCTAATCTAAACAACAGTCAGCCTTGTTATGCTTCCTAACTGCTGGAAATGTAAGCTATTAATAAACGGTAACAACTGTAATAACCTCACATTTCTGCAAAAGTGTAATATTACTCAAAAACCTTCCAAATGTTTGCAGTCTATTTAGATCATGCATTGTGAAACAGGATCACTATTAGAACAAATTCTGAATATGTATTTTTAACAAAATTATATAATACATATAAAAAGCATATGCTTTGAAAATATAATACATTAGAGCAATAAACAGATATTTATTTAATTTATCGGTGGTCCTATTTATTTTTATTACTGCACACACCACAAACAGAAGCCAACATAAACACACTACATAATAAAAATGATAATACAATAATAGTGAGATAAAGAATTCAGAGCAAACAACACATGAAATGTGTGCAATCAACAAAAATGTTTACCACTCAATCTGGTTTGTAATGATCCTTCTGAAACAGTCACTTGATTATTGTCTTGACACGTCCAGCAGCTGCCATTGTTGATGATGATGATGGCATATTGTAACTTAGCAAATATACTGGGCCAGGTGGATTACTGAACTATTGTAAGAACAGACAGAGAGACTCTGATGGAGAAATTTAGAGTTCAGCAGCTCTACTGAAAGCTGCTGTGATCTATATAGTAGTGCTGATTGAGAATACTGCTTGCTGTGCTGTCCATGGTAACAGTTGGTGGCAAAACTATCCGTTAAATTATCCCCAAGCCCTTGTGTCAGACAGGGAACATTTTGTCTCTGATAATATTTAGACAAACAGAGCACATTGTGGTTGTTATACAAACACCTTCATTTCAAGGGCTTTTAAAAACTTTTTAAAGAAAATTTTTGTTATATATTTGATCATTCATAGGTGTCTCCTTTGTTCTTTTCCTGCATTTTTCCCTGTTTTTCATTTTCTTTTCTTGTTTCCTCGGTAGGCTGTAGCCTTAGTTGTTGGCCAAAACTGTTTTCTTCAGTCTGCTGGGGCTTTTTAATTGCATCTCCGATGTTGCGCCTCCTTCTGAGAGACATCTCAGGCAGTTGTTGTCTTGTCTGAGCAAATAAGCAGAGCGAGACGGCTCCTGGTAATTCTAGCCAGCTTTTCCATGAGGTATGATTCACAGTGCTTGGAGGAAAGAAACTTTAGCTACAGACTTCCTTCTCATAGTGGAGAGCACACATACACTCAATCATCATTCACCCTGGTACATGCACAATGAGTCCCAACTTTTCTATTGCTGGTAAGTGGGAGGAGAAAGGATTGTTTCACTGGGGGACTAATGGACTTACCATATTTTCCCTCACGCTTCTCTTGGTTTGTAATCAGGCAGGAAAACCCAAACAGAGTTTGCTGATACTATCACAATTTCCACAGTGCACTGAGTGCTATGTTTTAAGAATGTAAGCAACAAAGTGTTTCGACACGCAAGGTCTGGTTTTGGATATGGGTTCCCACAAGAGTTGAAAGTCTAATAAAGTGATGATGTACAGCGATGATCTTCATTAATATTACATAGCTTTAGTGAGGCTCAGTATAAAATTGACATGATCCTGGACCATGTTATAATTTCCCTTTTTTGCATGACCTCGGCTCTTCCCAGTCCACCACACACTGCTTCCTGTTCAGGCACCATGGCTACAGTCCTTATGAAAGGTGTTCACAATCTGGCTTCATGGAAAGAACTGTGTGTGAGGGTGGGTTTACTTATGTTAGCATGAATACTCATACTCATGCATAATCATGCATTTGTACACTTAAATTTTTACACAAAGGTTCTCTGTCCTTAGAGTTGTTTACCTCAGGAACACAAGCAGCTTTTATAAATGTTCTGGCAAAAACATATGCGGTCACCTGCATAGCTTCTTATACAGCTATTCACAGTATGCAGTGTGTTTATCTATCTATATCTATATGTTTATTTTATGTGGGTTTAGTTCTGGTCAATAAACACACATTGTGCATTTGTCCTGTTAGTTCTTCTTTATTGTTCTTTACTGTTTTAAAAATATCTCTCATTAGTGTTATTACTGCAGCTCAGCCTCGCTTTGCCGCGTGTGTGTGTCTGCAAAGCAGGTGCAGGATTTATTTTAGCTTAATTGTGACACGCTCACAACTGAAAACCTCATGCTAGTATACTGTGGTTCTGTAGATATGTCAGCTGTTTATCCAGCTAAACTTCGTCACCCATCAGAGGCAACAAGAGGAAGTGGTTGCCATGGTGACAGAGCAAGCTGTGTTTATCTGTTGCTGTGTGGGAAGGAAGGGTGTTGTGTTGTGGTGGGGGGGGTGTCGGTTTGACTGATCATGGCAGCGGCTGGTAGCCAGAGAATGGTAGATGGAATCCAGAGAGAGGGAAAGGCCAGCCCAAAATAAACACATACTGAACAAAGTGGCCAGGCCCATACCATACACAGCACCAGATAAGGAGGCGGTGGCTATCATATTACCATATGGCAGGACCATATGAGTTTCTGAACTGCTCAAAGAGATGTGCCGCTCAATGCTCTGACAGATGTGTCCTTCAGAAGTCAGATAAGTAACTAATAATGTAACATTTCAAAATCCATTCTTACAACCTTAAATTCATCCCAGTACTGTTTTTTTTTTTTTGTTCTTCTCAAAAATATTGATGTTCACAGTTACAAACCAATTGATAGAATCTCTACTCTGTTTATGATTAATGTGTATCTAATCTACTTCAACTGTCTTCCATGTTACAGTATATAGGGATATACTTCTGTGATGTGAGTATAGTGATTTCAAGAACCAGGTTTTTATAAAAAAAAATCAATCTAGATCGGTTAAAGGGAATGTAAAGTGTTTGTTGAGTCACATGAGAGAAGGAATAACTTTTGCATAGAGAGCAGAACCAAAAATTATTTCATGTGAAGTAACGGGGGTGTATAGCTTAAATTAGACTAGAGAATGAAGATGGTCACTTGTGTCAGAAGCAGTGCCTACATTTATTTTTTTTCATAGATAATGATTCATTTAGTTCAAAGTTCAAGTTCAAAGTGTTTATTTGCCATATGCACAGTTAGGAAACGTGTTTCCCTGTACAATGAAATTCTTACTTTGCCGTCCACATGAATGCCACAAAATACAAATGAAATATAAAGTAGATACTGTAAATAGGTAACACAAAATCTAAGGCACTTTAAGCAGCAAATGCAGCAATATAATAAAAATATATAAGAATATAACAGAATGTATGCTGCATGGGAGCAGCATGTGCAGCAGTCAACAGTCAGTGTGCAATTATGCATGTGTAAACTGAGAATGTAAATGGTACAGGTCGTCAGTACATGACGTATTTCCTGGTAATAAACTCCTCAGCTGTTTAGGAGTCTGATGGCAGAGGGAAAGAAAGAGTTTTTCAGTCTGGAGGTCCTACATTTCACACTTCTGAACCTCCAGCCAGAGGGTAGGAAGGTGAATAGTCCATGTTGGGGGTGGGTGGGATCTTTGAGGATAGAGGCAGCTTTCCTATGCACCCTGCGGTGGTAAATGCTCTGCAGAGAGGGCAGTGGAGTCCTGGTGATCTTCTCTGCAGTCTTTACCAGTCTCTGCAGGTGCTTGCGGTCCATAGCAGTAGTGCTGCCATTCCAGACGGTGATGCAGCTGTAGAAGTTGCAAAAGATCCTAGGTAACATGCCAAACCTCCTCAGCCTCCTCAGGAAGTACAGCTGCCATTGGGCCTTCTTGACCAGCTGTGCGGTGTTGAATGTACAAGTGAGGTCCTCACTGATGTGGACGCCCAGGTATTTGAAGCTGCTCACCCTCTCCACTTTGAGTCCTCAGATTAACAGTGGCTGATGAGTTCTCCTCTCCTTCCTCATGTCCACTATCATCTCCTTCATCTTCATCCATGTTGAGGCTGAGATTATTGTCCTTGCACCATGACACCAGACCAGTTACCTCCCTCCTGTAGGCTGCTTCGTCGCTGCCAGTGATGCGACCTATCATTGCGGTGTCGTCCGCGAACTTCAGGATGATGTCTTTGTGGGAGGCGACACAGTTGTGGGTGAACAGGGTGTAGACGATGGGACTGAGGACACATCCCTGTGGGGTGCCAGTGTTTGTAACAATGCTGGCTGAAGTCCTATTGCCAATCCTGACAGTCTGGGGCCTGCCAGTCAGAAAGTCCAGGAGCCAGTCACAGAGGGTGGGGTGCAGACCTAGTGTGGACAGTTTGTGGGTGAGTTTGTTGGGGACAACTGTGTTGAAGGTGGAGCTGTAGTCAATGAAGAGTATCCTGATGTAGGAGCCGCGATGGCGTCTGCAGTGGCCTTGTTGGGCCGGTAGGCATACTGCAGGGGGTCCAGGGTGCCCAGTATACTGCTCTGAATGTGAGCCAGCACCACTCTCTCAAAACACTTCATAATAATTGGGGTGAGTGCCACTGGCTTGTAGTCATCCAGGCAGGTGACCGGGCTCTTCTTGGGAAGGGGAACGATGGTTGTGGTCTTAAAGCGTGGTCTTTGGTCGTGGTCTTTAGTTAGTTAAGTCATTGCTGCCTTGTTATACTGTTATGTTTTTACAGTATTCCCAGTGATCAGTTGTTGAACCTTATGGTGGAGAAGATAAACAGACATCTGCTATTTAATAGCAGTACTGCATATTCAAGTGTTCGGCAAAGAAATCAAATCAAACCTATTGTCATATGCACAGTATAAACGAGCAGTTACACTCACAATGGAATTCTGACTTTAGAACCAGTGTAATAGACAAATAAACTCAACTATGTACAAATATAGCAGTAAATGAGTGCAAATCATTCTACAGTATATCAGTGTACAATACTGTATGTAGCAACAGGCTGATAATAACTACACTTCTTGACCTCATCTCCATCAACTGGGTCAATATTGGATAAAAACATTTGTAGGGGGTATATTTTATTTTTCTCAAATTCAGACAAATTGTCAAACAAATTTCTGGTTAAAGCTAAGAGCTTGCTCATTCAAGGTCAAAGGTCAAAGTGTTTATTTGTCATATGCACAGTTTGGAAATGTGTTTCCCTGTACAAACGTGTTTCCTGCTAATATATAAAATTCCCTGCACCATGATCCTACCTCCAGACAAGCTGGTGCTGCATAAATATGCTTGTACTCAGACATCAGTCAAAAAAGTTTTCATTTTGTGTAATTTTTCAATATCTGAAGTTATTTGCATAAAAAGATCTGCAACCAAAATATCAGTTTCAGTTTTGACCTTCATAAAACTTTCATCGGTTTCCTTCTCATTCTAGTTCATACTCTTTGAGGTGAGATTACGAGGAATTCATCTCAAATTTCTATGTAAATATTCTTTATACAATGTAACAGCAACCAGCATATCTTCAAAGTCAGGGAAGATTACAGCTCAAGCGAAGCAGTGAGGTGTTACACTGAGGTGGGACCACTAATGCCTCTGGGGGTCACAGGCATGCTGTTATGGGAATCGTATAATTGACAAGTACAGCTTCTCACTGTGTGGAGCTTTGGTACCATACTGACAAACAACATGGAAATCTGGCATCTCTCAGCATTACAGCAGTATAGTTTGTGGAACGAGGATGTTGAAAGCATCTTTGTGTGCACTGAGAAATTGTTGACTTGTTCCCCAAAAATAGTCAATTGAAAAACTAGAAAGAAATTCAAACGTTAACCTGGCCAACTGATTTTACTATATGGGGCAATCTGTATTGCTATGGTAGACCATATGTGAAATTGTTGTGGTGCCGTGCTGTTAGCTAAACTGAAACTGCACTAAGCAGCAAGTCTCACCAGTAAAGTGAGAACAGCACTATATAGTAAATTATAAATTATAACTATCATATAAATGGCATTGTTCTAAACATTTAAATCTCAAAATATCACCTGAAAGCCTCCTTTTTTTACTGGAACAGGAAATAATGCCTTTAAGCCACAACACAGAAAGTGTGTGAATTTAAGACTTTATAAAGAAATGGCAGCAAAGTGGCAGGAAATGCACCTGTGGTTAGAGCTAACAACCTCTTGGCTTTAGTTTCAATATCACTGTAGAGTTGCAGATTATTTTCATTTTCATTGAAACCCTGTAGTTGTCTTTTTATTATTAAGGTGATGTGTCATAAAATACACAACAGCACAAGTTCTTACATATAATTCCAAGAGTGGAAATGTAAAATAACTGAATGTAGCCTTGTTGCCGCATGATTACCACCACTAGATGGCACTCAACACTAGCTACAAGCACTGAACTATTGTCTACATGTATATACTGACTATATAGATGACGCATGCTCTGATTTTTAATTTCATTTTTCACCTAAAGGCCATTAACTTCACTTTCTCAGGTTGATAACTTTCACATGACATATTAATGAAATGCCATAATTTATATCATTCATACTACTAAATCAATGTAGCACCATGCCTACTAATATTGTAGTAAATGTTCAGTTGAAAATGTTATTCAATTCATACAGCACATTGTGATTGCATAGTTTAATGCTGC
Source organism: Monopterus albus (assembly GCF_001952655.1). Taxonomy (NCBI): domain Eukaryota; kingdom Metazoa; phylum Chordata; class Actinopteri; order Synbranchiformes; family Synbranchidae; genus Monopterus; species Monopterus albus. Next base: position 686,543 of record NW_018127965.1, read on the forward strand.
TGTGGCTAAACAGTCTTCTGTTTTTCTTCTCCTTCCTCTTTTACTGCTTCAGGACCAAGTGAAGGCACCAAAGACATCCAAACGCAAGACAAGAGAGACAGTAGCGGAAGGTAAAGCAGTGGAAGGCCTCGAGCAGATACCCGAGGATGGACAACAGGGCCACCCAGCCAATCTCAACTCAGATGAGGAGGTGGAGATTGAGGAGATTATTGAAGAGTCCCGTACCAAGCGACTCCAGCGCACCACAAAACAACAAGTTGACAACATAAAGAAAGCCTTCTCTAAAGAGAACATGGAGAAGACCAAAAAAAAGACCAAGGAGAATTTGGAGAAGACCAAGAAGAGAACCCGTGACAATCTGGAGAAAACCAAGCATAATCTGGAGAAAAAGATTGGAAAGCTTGGGTCCCGCGTGACGCCCAACCAGGAGCGCAGGGCAAAGATAAGGAGCTCCAGAGAGAAGATGAAGAAGTCCTTCACTCCTGACCACACAATCTACGCTCGCTCCAAGACCACTGTGTACCGTGTGCCCCCCTTTACCTTCTATGTTAAGAAGATCCGAGGTGGGGAGGAGGAAGTGGTGCAGAACACAGAGATGGTAGAGGTGACCGAGTCTGAAGCTGAGGACCAGCCAGGGGGCGAGAACAACAGGCTGGGTGTACATGTGGAGGTGGAGGAAGGGAAGCTGGTGAATGTAGACAGCCCAGAGGCGGAGGGTCTGTTGGAGGCGACAGGAGGCTCTCAACCGGTCAGGGTGGAGCCAGACCACCTAAAGAAGATCGAAAGTGAATGAGCATCCCAGCTGTTCAGGGCTGTGAAAGGAATGATAAAAAGGATGAAGAATGGAACACAGTATTGATGAATCACAAGGACACAATATTAGCTGCAGGGACTTTCTAGTCATGATCACAATCTACATCTCATTTCTTTTCTGTTCACTTTTTACTGTACCCAACAGGGATGACTTTCATATTTGCTCCTCTTTAGCATACAAATGAGAAAAATAAAGCAAAAAAGCTAGTGTTTGAAACATTCTACAGGCTGGTAATCCTAGACATGTATGTTTGGGGTATTTGATGTTTGTCGTTAGTTTAATACACTGAGCGGCTATAAGAGCTTAAAATGAAATATAAAAAGGTATAAACAGCTTTTGCTTTTGCGATGTAAAGTATAACACAATATATACCATGTATGATATTCACATTAGCAGGTAACGGGAAGTTGTTGTCCAGATTTATATTGCAATGGGTGGTTTTAGTAATGTGACACACACCTGTGAAACTAAAAATAAACAAGTAAGCAAGGTTTAGCCCTATAGAATTAGAGGAGACAGAAGAGAATGGATGTGAAGATCCTTTCCTCAGCTGAAGAGTTTACAAAGACACGATGCTTATTTACTACCAATCACTCAGGCAGTATGCCAAATGTTACATGGCAATGTTTCTCAGTGTAAATTACAAATGTAACATACTAAAATTATGCCTGGTGTTAATATAAGATCACACTGGGAACACTGAAACAGTGGAAATTCAGTCACTAAAATGTTCACCACTCTAGCAAACAACTAAAGTTACTGTTATGACAATCACTTTAAGACCTAGTGTTTTACCTTTGTGATGATGGTCCTTGGAGGCAAATTTGTGATGGGCTACTGGGCTCTAAATATAAAATTTGACATTACTTGACTTAAATTTGAAGACAAGGCAGCAAGTTAATATCTTGCATGTATATTTTTGTGCTTTCTTGAAAAAAAAGGTCATAACAAAAGATTCTATACAGGGGAAATATCTGTCCTGCTTAATTGGTTACTCTTTCAAAATTCCAGCTCTACTTTAATGAAACAGTCATGAAATTTAGAAAGTAACATTTGCTGTGGTGTATCTTTACAATGCATGCTTGAAGTCACAGTTTGATTATTTACTATGTATATTTTTTACACTCACTATGTCATTTTATTGCAACTGGACATATTGTACTCTCTGAGTTTCACATAGCACACTGCTGCACAGAGAAGAAAAAACTAAACAAAACAAAAAACCTTGACTATGTCACCATGGTCACAGCTCATCACAGTACATTTGCACATCCTTGTTAAATTTCCCAAGGTAATTGCAGGCAGAAAAATGATGGGCTGAAGAACAAGATGACAGTTTAATGATGGACTATGTAACAAATGGAGAAGCAAATGTCATCTGAAATGCAGTTAAAATGAGCTAGCACATTGTCAGGTATTATGGATGTGCACTGCACTTCAGTAAATGGCTGAACACCGAACAGCATGATCCAGTCCACAAATGTTTTTGCAGAGACCAGGTTCAATCTGTACTTCCTTTGAAAGATAAAAGGAATGTCTATAATAAAAGCTATGTGATTATTATTCATAAAATGAGTTTAACACTGTAAGTTAAAGAAAAAGGTCATGGAGGTTTAGAGGAAGCTCTGAAAATTGAAATGTAATTATATGGAGCCTGGTGTAAACTGGCAGTGGCAGTGCTCAATCAACACCACTTTTGATCAAGGCGAGCACAGAGAAACAGCCTCTATTTTCCTCCCTAGAGACTATGTGTGACCTTGATGTGGTTTAGGCATGAAGAAACTCACTGTGTAGCATGAAACACCATTAAAGTAATCAATGGGATGGGGAATGCAATCAAAGTGAGTGCTCCCTCTGAGCACTGGGCAGAGTTGATAACAGTGAGAAGGACAGAGAGAGAGAATGGTTATATGTGTGTGTGATTGTAAAAATTATGCAATACCATATACCCTCACTGATATTTTCATGAAAAAACTTTATATCTCCATCAAAAACAAATTTCAGAAATGAGCAAATATATTAGGCTGTGACATCTCACAGTTATGATAGTATCTTTTTATTGATTATTTGACAAAAATATGTAGAATACATTATTTTTGCAATGAATGACTGTATGAATGAATGAATGAAACATTAAATATATTGGCACATTTGCTGATTTTGCAACCATATAAACTGTGCCTTGCCTAGCTGCTGGTATATTCAAAAATTGAACCAGCCTGCTGTGTATGAGGCGGGACATTCACAGGCTTTGTAGAGACACTTGTTTAAAAAAAAGCTCAGTCACAATACAGTAGGATGCAAAGTGTCATTGATCGCTCATAGTTTTATTGATTTATACTCAAATAATGAGCTTGCCCTTTCTGATGTGTTTATGACAGCTATTGCCTCGTGGAAGCAATATAAATAAAAGCTTGTTGAATAATATATACTTCCTATTATTTTTATTTTATGAATCTATCTTATCGTACACTACTAGTATGTCAGATTTTGAGTTTTACAATAGGGTATTTGTTCGCCTACTCTGATAAGATGCTTGGGTAAATAAGGTACCGAATTATTATCAGGAGAGGCCAATTGAAAAAGTACTGGTACTGGCATTATTAAACTCTTGATGACGTCATACTGCCAGTAACTCAGATGACTTCCAGGCTGGCTGTGCTGTTAAAGTGCTCGTCCTCCCTCCGCAGCAAATAAGTACGCGCGAATATCTGCGGTCCACCCGTAGGGAGGGCCTTCTGACGGGAACAGCGCAGTTGCGACAGCAGTAAACACGACGTTCTCAACCAACCTATTACAAAAGTCCCGCCTCTCTTAATTTCTATATGCCTTCTGATTGGCTATAGCCGAATTCCCATGTTGTATTGGCAGTAAGAGGTGTCAATAAAGAAGTTTATGAGGTTTGTGTGGCTCGAAAGACTGCAATGTAGGGGAGTAGCTGGGAGCGACAACCCTTGTACGTGTGTTGGAGAAGTGCTCCCCGTGCTGGCAAGAGAGTTGCGTTCTTTTTCGGTGTGTTCTTCCTCGTTTTGTGTGCTCAGATTTTTAGAAAGGCTATCACTGACTCTTGCTGTCAGTGGTTTTAGTACCAAAGGTTACAGTTTTTACGGTTAAATTTCCAAAGGAGTGCCAACGAAATAGGTAAGCGACTTCAACGACTTCTGCTTTTTTTTGCCAAATTTTAAAAACATTTTTAATTTTTCTCGCGGATTGTTTTCATTATTATATCACGTAAGATCATATTAATGCACGAATAACTCTGTTATCTATAACGCTACTAAACTACAATTGCAGCACTGTGATTACCTTATAAGTTATTCATGTTGGGAGACCGTTGTATCCCCGCTGTTACTTAAGTAATCCAGGTGCTACTAACTTGTGTTTTATTTGACGCTAATGTGCTTGCTCCTTACGAGGTTGTTACTATTCCAGCCAGGACTTTCAGTGTCGTGAAGGTGTTTTTATTTTGCCCAGTTTGTCTGTATTGCTTATAATGGTCATACATACGTCAGTTGTCGCTAACACAGCTCTGAAATATATCTTAAACGTTATTAGAATTCTCAGGTGTGTTACTTGGCAACAGTTCCGGTCATTTTTTGTATTTTCTTTAAAAATGTCGCACCAATCTCCTCAGGTGAAATGACATGTCCATACCTGTACAGAATCATCATTTTGGGATCAGTTACAGAGTTTGAGAAGGGTTTCAGAATACCATGTTTATGTTGTCCTACAGCTGTTGACACAGTGTGTCACATACTGTAAAACTCTACTGCACTATTGAAAGCAGTCGGTCCTCAGGGCTGTCACGGACACGACTTATTATTTTAGCCTACATAATAGTACCTTTGTTGTCACCTGTGTTCACAGAGATAATAAAAGTAGAAAGTTTGCATAGTTACTGCTTTCTGTTTGTTGTTTCAGGAAGTACTTCCTGGAATATCTATGACACAATTTAAGGAATTGCATTATGGTTTACTGTTAGTGACACAGGACTGCCAAGCATTGGAAACTGGACAAACGGCACCAATCTGGTTGGCCTGGCATGTCTGCTGGCCTACTGTCAAAGTGACACTCAGACAGAGACAGATGTAAACAATGTGGTGTTTTGATAAGATCATCACCTTGACACTTGGTTCAGTATTTAGGAAAAGGTACTCTGAGGCTTTCATTTCTAGTCTAATGTGTGTGACCCAGACACACAGCCAGTTTGGACCCACTGAATGTATCAGCTTACTATCCCAAACGCATTTAACATCTGACTAGTTGTGTAGCAGTGACTATGTGGCATTAACTCAGTGACAGAAATTATTTAAAATGTTAAGCTGTAAAACAGTTTTGTGCCACTTACATGACTGTATACAATGGGTCGTTAATAATCTCAAAGATGTCCTTTCCATATTTTGGAGCAATCTAGCCACTTGATTTAGCCTAGGTGGTGAGTTTATTGGTACCCCAGTTTACAATTCAATACATTACATGGACATATTGAAGGTAGTGGAAATGTAATATATAGTAAAGGTCACTTTGTGCCAAGAGGTTTGCAAATTGAACCTAATGGCCTTTTTATGACCTTCTTGGTCCCCTCTTTTCCTTGTACTTTCTTTGTGTATCAGAGACATGTAAAATAACAACTGAAATTCACCAAGAAGACAAGGAAGTAGACAACCATTCAGGTGATGAAAAGAATCCTCACAGTACTGACAGTGACTCAGCTGCACTTTGTGACCCTTTCAGGGTTTTTCACATGCCCAGAAATTCACCTTGTGCAGACGCACCATTTTCACATGTCAGTGAAAGAGGAACGTGGCTCATACGAAAACCTGTTAGGTTTGTTGGACAGTTTGAGTTTTGTGCCTTACAAACTTAAAACAACCCCGACCCATGTGATGTAAGTGAGAATAATTGTTCAGAACAGAATTCTTCTTTGGGATACTGAAATGATTAATGAAACCCGGAATACAGAAATGTGTCAGGTTGCCCCTAAGTAAGTGAACACTGACATGGAACCTCCTGAGTTACCAGCTCTTCTGGTATATCTGTGCAGTTTTATACACTTCATTACAAAGGACTGATTTTACAGTAGACATTTTAAATTGTCAAATGTGTAACAAAAAAATTAGTGACTGTTTAATTCTTTTTAGGTGTGACAGTGGTCAAACCTATGTTTTTTATAATACAGTTTGTCAGAATGTCTGCTGTGGGAGATAGGAAAAGGATTATATAACCTTGTAATAAAGACATTTTTCTGAAGCTTGTAATGTTCAGTTTTTCTTTTTGACACTGTGACAGATAAGATTTGATTGACTGTGTAGTAAGTGGATTGCGTTATATTAAGAGGAGTTTCTTTTACTCTGTCCTTATGCATATACATAGGGTTGGGCGAGACATCAAGCATTCAGACTTAAAAATGAAGTGGTTTATCAAGCAAGTACAGTGAGTGATGCAGAAACATGGATAAATGCAGAATGCAAATTTAGCTACTTGTTTTAAGTATTTCAAATGTTAGCAGCGCTGTCTGTGATATCTCAACTCCTGGAAACAGAAAGCACAGTCTAGTTTCTTGTCAAGAGCATTTCTGAATCATCACTTACCAAGGCTCGGAGCTTTGCTGAACTTCTTTGTCTAGATTTAAATTCAGCCACACGTCAATATTTTGCAGTGAAACCGTGCAGCTAACTACTGACTGCTCAGACTTTGGATGGTAAAGCAGTAGTATGCAAAAGTTATGAAGGGGCTCAAACAAAGGCTCCAGCTTGTAATACAATACAGTATGGGCAGAAGAGGAGACAGCTTTCTGTTGGATTCACTGTACAGTCTAGCCCTCTGGGGACCAGTGTAGCCTGCTGTTGGTAAGATGAGAAGTATTGCAGACTCTGCCATATGGATCTGATGAACAATGGTTATCCCTGCAAGCAGCTCAGTGAGGATTACTGGCAGTATATTGTTCAAGTTGTATTAAGCTTATCAGAAAATGTAGAACATGATAAAAATTTAATTGTGTCAAAGAATATGTGTTTCTCTGGTGTGAAATCTATACCTACAGTGGCTTTTCAGCAGCTAAGAAGGGAATTGTGGTTTTCATTGTTTCTGTTGAATACAGTTGAGGTAAAGCCTCAACCAAAGATCATTCTGCTTAGGAAGCTGACAGCTGTTAATGTCAGCCTATATTTCTTGGTGGAGATGTAACCTTTCACTGAACAGGAAGTGTCTGAGCTGTCGTCATTTTCAGAGAAAAACTAAGTTATTTCTCTGTCACGAGTTTTAAGTGCCATTCTGTTAAGGCATGCGACACAGTTTTATTTTATACTTATGAGTATATGCTTTGCCAGAGATGTTTTCCGGATATCCTGTTTAATTTATGTGGTTATCCCCATCTTTTTTTTGTGAAGGTCTGAGGAGTTATATGTCAGGATGGCCCAGTGGAACCAGTTACAACAGCTGGAAACCAGGTATCTGGAGCAGCTCTATCACTTGTACAGCGACAGCTTCCCCATGGAGCTACGGCAGTTTCTTGCCCCCTGGATTGAGAGTCAGGACTGGTAAGAAATAATTGAATTCCTGTGTTCTGTTCTGAAAATATATTTTGTTTCTCATGTTTTCTAACATATTACATTCAAGTGCTTTGATCCTCCATACCCCGTGGGCTGGCTGCTGGTAACCTATCATGACTTGCTGTTGGCTTGCCACATAGAAAGCTATTGTGTTTTAAAATTCAATGTCACCCTCTTCCTTATTATACCTTATTGTTACTTCATGACACCATTACGGAGATCTCATGCATATTAAGTATCACAGTCCATTTAAGCCGTTCTGTGTTGAGTGATCAAGCTTTCTGCGATTCTTATTTTTTGATGGCCATATTAATATTTTCTGTCCCATTTGTTTGACATTTTGATGAGATCCAAAAAGCTGTGTGAAGGTGGTGTGAATAGTGAATGGGGATTAGTTTGACTGCATTTTTTTATTGGCTCCTAGAAGGAACTAGAAATCTTATCTTATCTCCTCCCTTACAAGGGCTTATGCTGCCAATAAGGAGTCACATGCCACACTGGTGTTCCACAACCTCCTGGGAGAGATAGACCAGCAGTATAGCCGTTTCCTGCAGGAGAACAATGTACTTTACCAACATAACCTGCGCAGGATTAAACAGCACCTGCAGAGCAAGTATTTGGAGAAGCCGATGGATATTGCCCGCATTGTTGCCCGCTGCTTGTGGGAGGAGCAGAGGCTCCTGCAAACTGCCACTTCTGCTGCACAGGTGCAGAAAGCTACACCAACCAGTCTTTATGTTATTATTCAGTAATAAAGGTATTTATGGGTATGTGTTGGCACAGTTGTTCTGCATGTTAGAGTTGTTCTTTTCCTGTAGGATGGTCAGGCAGCCCATCCCACTGGGACAGTAGTGACAGAGAAGCAGCAGATCCTAGAACACAACCTTCAAGACATCAGGAAGCGGGTACAGGTAGGTTTCTATCAAAGACTCGGTGATGTAGTATTTGACTATTCAGCATAAGAAATAATAAACACTCTTATTATGTTAATGTGAACAACTGACACATTTAAATCATTGTCTGTGTTTCTACAGGATATGGAACAGAAGATGAAAATGCTTGAGAACTTACAGGATGATTTTGACTTCAATTACAAGACACTGAAAAGCCAAGGAGGTATATGCTAAGAAATATTTTCCTAGATTTAGCAGTTATGCTGATTTGCTGGAATTTTGATTAACTTTGTCTCAAAAGTTTTACACTTATTTAATGGCTTTTGTCAACCTTTACAGGTATAGATTTATTACATTAAAATTGACAGCTGACTTACGCCCTGCCCTGTTTCCAGAGTTGTCCCAGGACCTAAATGGGAATAGCCAGGCTGCTGCTACCAGACAGAAGATGGCTCAGCTTGAGCAGATGCTGAGCGCCCTGGACCAGCTCAGGAGGGTGAATATCTGTGGCATGTCAGATTAAGTCAAAGGTCGTGCAGGGGGGTTTTGCTTGGACACTTACCTCCTCTCTCCTCATCTGCCCCTCTCTGAACTCTTATCTTCCATCCCTTGTTCCCTCTGTGGAGGTGAACAATCACTTAATAATTATATGGATTATTAATAATAGAATATAGGCTAGTTATTTTTCAGTGACTTAGCAGTTGCAAAACTAAGTCCTCAACACTTCACCCTGAGAAAATACACCTGAAGCATAAATTGATTGATGCACGGCTCACATGTGCATGTGTTGGGGACACGTTTCATAGATTGGAGTTCTATCTGTTGCATGAAAAATGCATCTGAACACGTGTTGTGTCTGAATTGGCCTTAACTGCACCTGTGTATGTGACTTGCAGTGTTGTTTTACAGGCTTCTGGGGAGAGTCACTAAGGTGCATGATTAAATGACTGGATGGTTGGTTGGTTGGATTGGGTTTTGTTTGTTTTTGCCATGGGGTGTGGTGGGGCACACTAAGAAATGTCACCAGTGGAAACACTGGCCTTAGGAAAAACCAAGAAGAAAATAATTGAAATACACGAATAATAATTAAACAGGAAAAAGGCTAAATTAAAAGTAGGCTGTGTTCTTGTTTGCTTGAACCTGCTTAAAAATTTATGAATAGCAAATTAAAAGTTATCCAGTTTACTTACAATGAAATAAAACCACACATCTAGTTTCATGGTGGTGTGTACAGGCATACACCCTGCTGAGTAACACAAATGGCTGAACGCTGCCATGAACCTGTCTGTCATTGTTCCTGTGACGCCACACACCCCACTGTCATCCATACCACATTTTACATGTGGCCACCAATCTTGACTTCTTGTGAAATTTTCTCAATTGAGTAATGGAACAGAACTGGAGGAGTGGCTTTGGCTTGACACTTGGTACATGAATATTAAAAAAAAGGGGCTTTGCAAAAGCAGACCAAGAGGATTAATAGGAAATAATGAGTTTGAAAAACAATAACGTACTGTAGAGAGTAAAACTACCAGTATGGTGACTTTGTTAATAGTGATCATACCAACTAGGTTTACAGTTATAATTATATGGTTGAAAAGTTAATACGTAGCACCTTTTTATAGTTGTAGGTTATACTGAATAGTTGGATCTTACACCTGATTATTAGCAGAGTCAGAAAGTTTGGACTGCCCATAAACATCAACTAATTATAGCCATGCCTACTGTGTGCTGTGCTTATTATCCTGTAGCAAATTGTGACAGAGATGGGAGGCTTGCTGACTGCCATGGACTATGTGCAGAAAAACCTAACAGATGAAGAACTAGCAGACTGGAAGAGAAGACAGCAAATTGCCTGTATTGGAGGCCCACCTAACATCTGCCTGGACCGCCTGGAAACATGGTAACCAGGAGTGCATATTTTAAGTCATTTTAAATTTAAGCCACATTAATCATCACTGATCAGTTTATATAACATGGATAGTTTTGGCAGAGCTCAGATAAATTATGCATTGGAATTATAAATTAAGAAAAATAAGTTAATTATTTTATTGAAATTAAATAAAAACAGTCATCCACATTGCTGCTTCCACTTTGCATGTCCAGTATCTGAAAACGTGAGAGCACATGATGTAGTGAATGATTTTTGAATGCACTGGTCATGTAATGTTTTACTGCAAGAGAAAATATCCCTTTAATCTCATAGTAATGGTCATTATCACAGTAGCAAGCAAAGTGTTCAGTGTTGTCTTTTATTGTATGACTTTGGTCTCTGCTGCACTTAGCCTTTATGGTAATATTTCATCATGCAGACATCAAATCGTCTAAATGTGCTCAGCCACCATCATTGTCAAGTCGACATGACAACGAGAGATGTGTTTCATCAAGATGTTTAATTGAACTGGGTTTAATCTTCTAACCAGGATCACATCTTTGGCTGAGTCCCAGCTTCAGATCCGTCAGCAGATCAAGAAGTTGGAGGAACTTCAACAGAAGGTGTCCTACAAAGGAGATCCCATCATTCAGCACCGTCCTGCTCTGGAGGAGAAGATTGTGGACTTGTTCAGAAACCTCATGAAGAGGTACTGTATTTGATGACTCCTCACCATAGATCTGCCCAGACCATGTTTGTCTACTGTTATTATGAACTGCATGGATATTCATGCTTGAACTTTTGGGGAAAAAAATAAATCTGTGGTGACGAGAATCCAAGGTTCCAGTTAATAATGATGCAAGAGGAACTGTCTCTGATGGTTTACATAGAGATCATGTGGTAACATCTGAGCCAACTTCTCTGAAACATGACCTGTTGTGTCTTTTAGTGCTTTTGTGGTTGAAAGACAGCCTTGTATGCCCATGCACCCAGACAGACCCCTGGTCATCAAAACGGGAGTGCAGTTCACAAATAAAGTCAGGTAAGATGCAGATTTAAACAAAATACATATGTTTATACATTTAGTGCTGTTTTATATCCTAATGCATTTTGTGGCCAATACCGTATTCTTCCAGGTTACTGGTAAAGTTTCCTGAACTCAATTACCAGCTGAAAATTAAAGTTTGCATCGACAAGTGAGTTTGTTTTTTATCTGGGTATTCCAAAATTTTTGTCAAGTCTTGCTCAGTAGGACAGTGATTTCATTACAAACCTTAGGAAAAGTTATTGATTCACTGATTTTTAAATGTTGTTTTTGTTTTAGAGAATCTGGGGATGTGGCTGCAATTCGGGGGTAAGACTTTTTCAAACCTGAGGATTTACTGTATTATTATGTGGGAAGAAGGTCTCACTTTCAGGTGTGTCTTAATTTTCCTAGGTCACGAAAGTTTAACATCCTTGGCACCAACACAAAAGTTATGAACATGGAAGAATCCAATAATGGCAGCCTCTCAGCAGAGTTTAAACACCTGGTAAGTTACAGGAACTCTTAATGTTTGACAACACTGAATTTATCTGATAAAAGCCAGCTACAGAGCACTGACTTCCTTTTTGTCACAGACCTTGAGAGAACAGAGGTGTGGTAATGGTGGACGGACTAATAGTGATGTAAGTACTACTAATACGTGGCGAGATAGTATGTAAAATCATTTGGTTTAAACTGTTTTGTTATGTGTGTCAGGATGATCTGTTTTAGTTTACCATCTGATAAACACTTCATGGAGTGAATTTTTTTATGCGTATACATTTAACTAGTCTGCTTTCTCTAGGCCTCTCTGATTGTCACAGAGGAGCTTCATCTTATCACTTTCGAGACAGAAGTTTATCACCAAGGTCTGAAGATAGATCTGGAGGTGAGCTCCACATTTCTGTTTCCCCAGTTCAACTTTTACCCAACACTAGACGTAAACAAAACTCTAAAAACACTCAAAGCATATAGCAGTTTTGTTCTTACACAACCCATACAGAAGACAAATGAGTCATTAACAACGTCTCCCGCCTCCAGACACTGTCAACAGCTCAGCTTCTATATGAGCAGTTGCTCTTCATTCCACCCAGTTATTGAGCTGACCCCAGTTACCTAACTGAGGGCAGAGAAGCCAACACTAAATGTTTATGGTGAAGAAAAATTTAACTTTTACAACCCTCCTTAATCCTTTGTTGATGAAGAAACATTTCCTTGACAGTCTGGAGTCCTAATAGTGAATGTTATGACTCAGCTAACTTTCATGTTTAATGTGTTATGCACAGAGCTTCCATTCACAAGTGTTAGAAAACTCAATAAGCCATCTGTCTCAAGCACCATCCACAGCATCTGTAACACAGCAACATTTGTCTTAGTGGCACAACAAGGTTCTCCTACTGACAGATATTTTTTTTTTTGTGAAGACAGGCTATAGACAGACAATTGTTATGTGGATATAGACACAGTATATGCCGTAAATGTTTCGCTTTCACAGCGGATGCCCAGTAAGAACAGTACTAATGAGAGGACATCCTGAAAAGTCCTGCTATGAGACGATGTGCTGAAATAGACCCAGGAACATTTTTTGCATCATTTTGCAATGTCAGGAAGCAATAACAAACAATCTTAAAATTAAAAAACTAAATTTCAAAAAGCTGAAATGCATTTTTCTCTCATGCAGACACATTCCCTGCCTGTGGTAGTCATTTCAAACATCTGCCAGATGCCCAACGCCTGGGCTTCCATTCTTTGGTACAACATGCTCACTAACCACCCAAAGGTAAGACAGCACCCTCTGGTGGAAAGGGGCTGACCTCTGCTTAGGGAGAATGTAGATCGGTTTGTTGTGAAAAAATCATATGTTTTTTTTACAATATGCTGGCCTGGGTGTCTTTGCACAGAATGTGAACTTCTTCACCAAGCCTCCAGTGGGTACATGGGACCAGGTGGCTGAGGTGCTAAGCTGGCAGTTCTCCTCCACCACTAAGAGAGGCCTGACCATTGAGCAGCTCACCACTCTGGCTGAGAAATTACTAGGTGAGAGAAAAGTCTTGATATTTTCCAAAAGCTTTTAATGTTGCACTGTTTCATATACAAATATGCAGTAATGTTTTTGACTTGTCCTTGCAGGGCCTTGTGTGAACTACTCTGGCTGTCAGATCACCTGGGCCAAGTTCTGCAAGGTACTTCAGCTACACACTACCTACGGTTCAGCCATCTTGCCATTGTGTTGCTTCAGCGTAAGTTATTTTTTCCTTCCTCTTTGCAGGAAAACATGGCTGGCAAGGGCTTCTCCTTCTGGGTGTGGCTGGACAACATTATTGACCTGGTAAAGAAGTATATCCTGGCTCTGTGGAATGAGGGGTGAGAGGTTGTTCTTTCTTTACAAACAAATCCCTGAGCAGTCACAGGAATTGCCTGTTATATCAAAGGCTCTGTTTGTACATGCAGGTCTTAAATAGAGAATTTTAAAAGTGGCAGATTATTTTAAAATTCACCATGTGTTTATTCGACTTCCTGTTGTCTTTCTGTAGGTATATAATGGGATTTATCAGTAAGGAGAGGGAGAGAGCCATTCTGAGTCCAAAACCTCCTGGTACATTTCTGCTGCGCTTTAGTGAAAGCAGCAAGGAGGGAGGCATTACATTTACATGGGTAGAGAAAGACATCAGTGGTGAGTATTTAGGGCCTTTTTTAACTTTTATATTTTATATTATAAGATAATATTAATTATCTTACGATATTTTCAGGACTGTTTTGTAGCAACACTAATCTTCCTTGTGTGTTTGCAGGAAAAACTCAGATCCAGTCAGTGGAGCCCTACACCAAGCAGCAGCTCAACAACATGTCTTTTGCCGACATCATCATGGGCTATAAGATTATGGATGCAACCAATATTCTGGTTTCACCTCTTGTCTACCTCTACCCCGATATCCCTAAAGAGGAAGCTTTCGGGAAATACTGCAGGCCAGAAGCAGTTCCTGAACCTGAGATGGGAGGAGACTCTACGAGCAGTGAGTGACTGCCTTGTCCTTTATGATGTCTGTGCAGTTTAGGAGAAAATAGAAATACTGCATTAATTAGTATGCATGTTACTTCCTCATTGTACAGTTTTTTAAACTGTAGTCAGTATTGTTTCGTTATAAGTGCTAACATTTTTTTTTCCATAACAGCTATTCAGCCATACCTGAAGACAAAGTTCATCTGCGTTACCCCGTAAGTATCCATCACTCCTTCCTCATCTTCAAGACATCCCTCTTTACAGGAAGATCTCATTAGGGCTGCCCCCCTGAAAGTCCATCCATTTTCTAAACCGCATAGTCCCAAACGGGGTCACGGGGGGCTGGAGCCAATCCCAGCCAGCTGCGGGCAAAAGGCGGGGTACACCCTGGACAGGTCGCCAGCCCATTGCAGCCCCTGAAAGTCGACTAGTCAAATCATTTGTTGGGAAACCTGTCAGTCGACTTTGTTTTTATTTTATTTTATTTTTCGTCAGCCAGTGTGCATTACAAAAGAAGGTAGCCCCAGTCCCTGTTAGTTTGTCGTCTTGTTCTCCTCATTTTGGTGTGCCAAGCAGCAATTTGCTCAGTACTTTCCCCTGTGGTCGGGGAGGAATTCCCATGTCAACACTGTCCTATGCATGGATGTAATAAGGTCCAGTGACACTATTTACAAATTGCTGTCCAGAACATGGGGAAAAAGACAACAAAATCCACTAGGACAAGCCACATAAAGGTGAGATTTCTGCGTTATTAGAAGTGTTTTTAAATATCATGGTCTAATTTTACAAGAGGAAAGACTAAAGTGTAACGCACAACCATTCGCTATGACATGCATCCATCTGAACAGGACTAGAAAGAAAGAGCTAAGAAAAATGTGCTGGGAAAACATTTCAGTGAGGAGTTATAAAGAAGAATCATAAATAGCCTATATGTTCTTATAATCTTTAGCAGTGCACGCTTCAAACATAACATGCACTGTGGTTAACTGATGAGAGAAACTCAAGCTTGTTGATACACTAGGCTATAACCATGTCTCAGAAGAAAAAACTGACTATAAGAGCATTGTTTCAACAGAAATACAAGCCTGCTGCCTGTCTCATTATTCCAGCAAATCCATATGGCAGCCCGACATTATATATTGTCAATTTAAATAGGTCACAATTTAAATCTGGCATCATATGCAGCTGTACTTTATTGATTTTAAAATGCTCTGAAATATGTCCCTGTCACCGTTTTGCATTTAAATACTGATGTTGATGTGGTCAAAATCATCACTGAAATTCATGCCACTTGATTTTCTGGCAGTGTAGGGCCTAGACTTTAGGCTCTAAATATATATTAAGATAAAAAAGACAAAACTGTTTGTCGGGTTCAGCCCTGGATCTCATGCCATTCAGTGACTTCCACTTATGTTAGCCTTTATTACTGCTGTTTCTGTTTCCTTTTACAAAGAGAAGAGACTCTATATCCCTGCTCAAGATCTGCACTTCCGTTTTATAGCATGTGTTGCCAAACGTTCAAAGAAAAGAGAACAAGACTGTTTTCACTCTCACTGTGTCATTAAAGGAACATCACTCTGTTCAGACCAAGTATTGTAAATCCAATTATGTGCAGACTTTATAGACTCAGGTTCACACCTGGCATCATATTGTGTCTTCATTTAGGACTTTGATGGGAATTCTTTGCTCAGTATCCAAATAATCATGTACAACACCTGCATCTTTGTAGGTCATCAAAATATAACAGTAAAGAACATCGCCCACTCTGTTACATTTATTCTAATTATATAAAGTAACAAGCTTGTATATTTTTGTTTGTGTTTTGTAATCACACTTACATTTAGTTTTAGCTTACATGTTTTGATGGTCGTGGTGAACACGACCAATATACCAAAAGAACAAATAGCAACAAAGCAACAACCTCTAAAAATGGTATGCATAGGAATTAGCAGAGAAATTTAAAAAATGTATTATTTTAGATATTTCTAACTAATTTTATTTACAAATGCTGACATTTAGAAATGTTCAAATGTAAGAGATTGAAGAAATGCAAAGCGATGAGAGGGGTCAGAGTCAGCTGCAGGTGAGGTGTGTGTGTGTGTGTGTGTACGCGCACAGGTCAGTCAGCTATGTGTGCTTTGGTTGGTCGTGGCTTTGCGCGCACAAGTCAGTCAGCCATGTGTGCTTTGGTTGGTCGTGGCTTTGATGGTGTGCTGGTTGGGTTGTGAGGTTTGCTCAGTGAGATCCTGACCTGTCTCCATAGGTGTCCCTCCGTGTTCATGGACTTGCCGGACAGTGAGCTGCTTGGGAACGGATTCCCAGGGTATGCGCATGTAGGGCTGTGTGTGCATCTTGTCACTTTGTATGTTTGATCAGTGGGTTCCAGGGCTATTAGTGTAGTACCCGCACCTACACATTTCCTGCTTGTCTTTCTAACTTTTCACAGCCACATGTTCTGGTCCTAATACAAGAGCATCTCCCTGCCATTCATTAGTTTTATGTTTGGTTCAGGTCATGCTGTTTCCCAGACCTGGCTTCTTTATCCCTGAGCCAGATCCATTTATATGAATTAAACAGGCCAAACTACTTTATTGTTTGAGGAAAAGCGATAGGAGATTTCAGATCAGGGTAATACTTTATTATTAATGAAAGTATTTCCAAGTCGATTAATAATTCCATAAGAAAATAGGCGAGACAGAAGCTGTCAGTTTGATAGAGGGAAAAACTGAGGAAATTGTTTTTATGTCTGAAGAATAGGCTGAGTAATTGCTTGTTCAGTCCACTTAACCCTAACCCACCAAGCTAAACAACAGCACAACAGCTGTGGCATTGGCTGTAGAGCAGCTGCCTTCCATCAGATAAAAGCAGAAACAATATCTAACATCCTCACCATCTGCCCAGTCCTTTAGTTTGTAATGCATTTTGGTATTTAATTATTTATCAGCATTTAACCACAGAACCATCCCGTCTTTCATTTAATCTCATTTTCTGGCATGACTTTGCATATTGACTCAAATGCTGATTGTTAGGGGTGTGACGAGATCTCGTGATATTAAAACGTGACAGTATTTCTCGTCAAGGCAAAAGCTGTCTTACCGTATCAGTGCATGACGGAACGGGACAAAAACGCAACTCCCTGCTGTGTTTTAAGGCACAGGGCTGCGTTGGTCGAGGTGAGGGGTTGCAGGGGGGAGTGTTGTAGGCGTGTACAATGAGAGGGCAGTGAGCTGACGTCAGTGGCTTCATTCATGTTTCCAGCCCGTGAGTTTCCATTGTGTTTTGATTTGCCATGCTGCTAGCGTAGCCTACTCTACCTTAGCACCTAACGAAGATCCATGGCGTGTCTTTATGATGTGTTAATTGTAGCCCAGATCTGACAGTGAATAGCAGTGAACGCTCATGCTACCAAGCTAAACAAAAGAGTCTCCTTCCCGTAGGCCTCCACGTGATTGGTCAATGTAGCGCCTTTGCCGGATGATGGTGAGGGCAAAAATAGCATAGAAGGTCACACACAGCTTCACTTTGAGGTTAGAAGCTCCTGCATAGCTCATGCACAGTTATAAGGTCTGAAGAGACTCATGAGATCATAGAGGAGAGAAGCCAGTCAGCTGAGTTTGTGGCAAACCCTTTTACAGTGGTGGCATATGATAATTCATACTCAGAAAGCAGAAGTGAAGTAACATTACAAGATGATTAGTTAAAACATTTCAGACTGCACCTGCATTGTTTAGCATTTTGTGACTTTCAGTTGAATAAAAGACAGTCATATTTCTTCATTGAAGATTTATTAAAAATAGTGTAAAAATATCATCTCGCCTCGTGAACCCAGTACCGTGTATCGTCACACCCCTACTAATTGTTGATTGTCTTTGATGATGATCCTGGTGGAATGCATTTTTTTAGTCATTGAATGAGTAGTCGATTAAACAGTGCAGCCTTTTTTACTTGTGGCAGCCAGTGTGATGAAACACTGATGTAGACAAAGTAGTGTATGTAGGTGGCTAGTAGTTACTCCACTGAAGTGGGATGATAAAGATGTACACTGAACAAAACGCACACCTGTGCAATAATCATGCTGTCTAATCAGCATCTTGATATACCACACCCATGGGGTGGATGTTTTATCTCGGCAAAGGAGAAGTGCTCATTAACACAGATTTGTGAACAATATTTGAGAGAAATAGGCCTTTTGTGTACATAGAACAAGTCGTAGATCTTTGAGTTCAGGTCATGAAAAATGGGGGCAAACACAAAGGTGTTGCGTTTATAATTTTGTTCAGTGTATATTGGGGTTTTATTGATTAAAACAAATAGTATAGCAGAAATCCAGGATTAATTGTGCGTATGACCATCAGCGGACATACAATTTGACCTCTCGTTTTTTGTTTCTCACAGCACAAACTCTGGAAACACCAGTGACCTGTTCCCCATGTCGCCTCGCACCCTTGACTCTCTGATGCACAATGAAGCTGAAGCCAATCCAGGACATTTGGGTGAGTCGATTACACGTGTACTGTGCATACACAGGTTTTTTCATACTTGTGAGGACACTCATTGACGTAATGAGTTCCCAGTCCTGTACTTCCTGACCTCAACCATCACAACTACATGCCAAATCTAATTAGAAGCTTATCTCTAAAACCAAAGAGGTAGCACTTGCCAAAATGTCCTTATGTTCCTAAAATGTTCTTGCTATCAAGGTCTAGTCCTTAAGCATTATAGAGCTTGGCCTAATATTAATAGCTTGTATTTGTGTTTCTCCCACAGATTCACTCACTTTGGACATGGATGTAGCTTCACCTATGTGAAAAGATTAGTCAGCTTTCTTCTTTTTTTTCATATAATATTGTGATAAAAGATTTGATAAAGATTCCTCTTTGCCTCTGTGCACCCATTCTGCCTGTACAGTTTGTTTCTTGTTCCTCTATAAAAATGACTCACTTTCACACAATGGAGAATTAAATGGCCTGTTATTTAGGTTTGACTCTATATCCCTGTACTTAGTGTGTGAAACTGTTGATTGATACTGACCTGGTGTACATTAAGCAACTTTCTGCTCCCATTCAGAACTTCTTGCCTTCATAGATGTCTTTAAGTACCATCAGCTATCTGAAATTGTATTTTTTAAGGATATGGTTTTTTAAAAAAGGATATGAATTGATGTGTCATTTTCTTTGACTAGAATAATTGAGAATAATTGTTGTATAAGCTATGTGGCTTTGAAACTGTACTTTGATCGGTTTTGATGCATTTAATGTTTATTTTTTAAAGCGGTAGGTTTTGTTGCATTTTGAATTCCTGTCAAATGTGGTATCACTGGTGTTCCCAGGTTGATTTTGGATACATTTAAAATGATTTCTATTCCATTTTTGTTTTTAGTATAAAAGTGATCATTTCTTCCATTTCTCAGAGCCACTTAAGGCAGGCTGTTTTCAAGTAAGCTTCTTCCCCATTATAGTATTATGAGAAATTATGTGACATGACCTGTCAAAGCGATGCTCTGAAAACAGTTCCTGTCATTCCCACTTACTACTAAATTTGTGATCATGTGAATTGCACTTGTTTTTGAAATGATCAGTCATTTTTTTGTGTGTCTGATAAGATCAGACATGCCAGAGATTATTTTATGAACAGTTTATTTTAGAACATACTTGTAATCAAAATAACCACTGATGTTTAAGAAAGATGTTTCACAGTGAGTGTGAACCCTGTTGTTTGAGTTTAATACAAGACATGTATGTTTGTCATGCTATTAAATGTCAAGAGGTTTCCTGTTAACAATACTGTAGCTGTTTGTTATTTGACAGAAAGCAATAAAAACAAGTTAGCACTAAAAGTAGTCCTGTAATCTGTTTGTGCAAATATTGACTTGCAACTGTATAAACGTGTCAAGCATGTTTATGATTTGTAAGAATGTTTAAACAGTGTCTGACTAATAAAAATCAGAACAGTTTGAGCAGTTGAGATGGAAATTGATTTCCACATGTCACTGTTTAAATAGGAAGACAATATGCAAGTACATTATTGGTGCAAACAGCAAATACAAAAGACTGGTAACGTCTACAAAGACCTAGAAATTTACTTATTAAACTCAGCCGGGTAAAATCAAGCCATCTTGGCTGAACTTAGTTTTTGCTCCACAGTAGTGTGAAGGACAAATGAAGACTCAATTAGATGGAAGAAAGTGAACCAAGTGAAGCAGAACAGGCCCCTTTGATGTGTGACTTAGGTCAAAAACTGCTCGGCTTAATGTTTGTTAAGTTTATCACTGCCATCAGTTTCCAATATTTAATGTTTAAGTTATTCAGATCATTTGGAATAAAGTTATTTTTTACTAAGATTACAAAGGCACTAGAGGAGCAGGAGTATGTGATAAAAAGCCTTTAATGGTTTCACGCTGCTTCATCATGGAATCAATTTTTTTTAAAAGCCTTTGTTGAGTTTGTCGTTTACCCATTGAGTACACCGCTAACCTTCTGAATTCATACGCTCTTGAACAGGACCCGAGGAGTTTTAAACAGGGTTTATTGGAATGAACTTCCGTCTGACCTTCAATAACATTGGCTGTTAATGTTCCAGTGACAGGCTGAGGATCAGTGTGTGACTGTAAACGCACCAATTCAGACAGGAACAAGTAACAAAAGACCATTCACTAAGAGGAACTTCAAAGATTTAAGAGGAGCAATATATGCAATCAATAAACGTTGAATCCCTCTGAGGAATTCACTGCCCTGTTCATCTGGAGCTGCCTACTGCAGGGCAAAAGAGCCGAGATGTAATGCAGCAAAAATGAAATGTAAAAAATGAGTTCATATAGGATGCTTTCACGTTGTATCCTTGCATGTGCAAAAGGTAGAAGCAATTATTGTGGATATAAACAACACATAAGATCAACCCCATATTCTTTTTATTGAATATATTTATGGTGACTTGTGACCTGAGAGTGTTTCTCTCTGCCTCGTGATGATAGAACTCTCAACACAAAATCAATGAATCACTGGAAACCCCATATTGTGTGTACGTGTGTGTGTAGGTGTGTGTGCGTGCAGCCATATCTTTAGCTGTATAACAGATCACTGGAGTGATTACCAGCAGTAGGACCACTAGGATTCCCAAGAGTCCTCTGGAGAAGATGTGACAGCTGAGATAAAGCAGCTAATGAAACAGAGGCGCTAAGGAAGCAGTTTCTGCATGGCAAGGCCTCTGCCTTCATTTTCTGCCTTGTGTGTGTCTAGTTTGTCTTAGTAGTAGGAAGTGAACACACTGGTCTGAGGAGATGAGGGGGTGTGGAGATGTATTTCCGTCAGCAGCTGCTGACTCAGCTGTCTGTGGGGCCAACTGTCGCTCTTTGGTTCTGGCAGGCCGCCAGTCAATCTGGAGAATCAATGTGTGTGTGTGTGTGTGTGTGGCCTGGTATTGCTCATGTTGTGGGGACATAAATCTGTTTACACAGTCACATTGTGAGGACTCAACCTCCTTATGGGCACAAAAAGCAAATCACTAAAACGAGGATCACTGCATTTTAGAGTGATGACTTGGTTTATGGTTCGTATGAGGTTAGGTTTAGAGTAAGGGTTAGAGAAGTAGTGGTTATGGTTAAGCTTAAGTCTCCAGGAAGTGTCCCCTGCATTTCTGGAAACACGTGTGTGTGTTTGAGATAGAAAGAAACATAAAAGGTGACTTCTTGACATGGATGGTTAAAAATGAAGTCATTTTTTTCCAGCATGATGGGGGAAAACAACAATAACAACATTCAAACTATGGATTTTTATCTTTTGTGTGTTAATATTGTATAGTCATGATATAACCAAGTGCATTTCTACAAGTACTTGGGTACAGATTTGAAGTGCTTGTGTTTTAGGTGTTTCCACTTTGCAAGTCATATTTTTGAATCTAAAATTGTTTTGTAAGTAAAAAGTTCAACAGTTCCCTCTGAAAATAAGTTTAAACTCATGTATTATGAGAATTATAATTATAGAATTATGAACATCTGAATCACATAATGTGTTAAAACACTCCAAGAGTTCAGATCACACAGAAACACCTCAGTGTATACTTTTGATACTTCCAGATTTTAAACAAAAGATTATAATATTGATTTCAGAGTCAGTGGCGCCTGCTGTTGTAATCCTGTGCGCATCGGTCGTACATTTTTTGTTGATTTTGCTCAAGTTTTACGTCATTGTGTCTGACAGTCATTGCACAATAGAGAAATATAGTTTCACATTTATGGCACGAGGAGCTACAGTATCTTATATAATATCACGCAGCCTTGGATCGCGTCATTTCTACTCACTAACGTCAGTCCTGCAGCTTGGAGCAGCGACAGCAGCCACGCACTGACTTCACCTGCTGTCAATAATGCCTCGGCATCATCGGGACATGCGCAGGGTAGTTCTTATATATTGCTCATGAGCTGCATTCATGCGTTATTTTGTGGTCTACTTATTGCGCGTGGATTTAAGGGTGAGCTCAGTGATGCTCAAGGACCGGTTGGAGCACAGCTCCTAACAGCAGCACTGTGTGGAAAGTTATGGAAGAGTGTTGATGAGAGAGACGCTGCTGAGCTGAATGAGGCGCTGCTCAAAGACAATGTACGCGCCACGCGCACTCCAAGATACAGTATGTTGTTATAATGACAAAACAGCCCAGAGTGTGTTGTTATAACGAGGAAATACAGTATGTAGTATGAACGTCACATATATGATTTAACGTGAAAGTATCTCGTAAAAACGAGCAAAGTATTTCATTGCAATGAGAAAAGTTTCTCCTTGACTCAACACTACACAAAGAGTTGGATCATGATTGCGCGTAGCAACAAACATACAATAAAAGTGAATAAACAGACTTGAACAGTCAGTAAATGCTCACATGTAGCTGCACTTTCCTGTGTTTGGTTTGTGGCTCTTATCTAATTAATGTACTGTTGACAGCTTTATCTTTGGTCCCTGTCACCTCTTCTCTCTCATCCCACTGATAATGGTGAGAGAACAGCATCACTAAATCCAAATCAGTTATGTGTTTCGATGGGTAACACCTTTACCCTCGGATCATTGGAAACACATCAGTCGATTAGTTCAATTAAGATAGTTTTTTAACCAAAAGGTGTCGCTATTATCCAGATTAAACGCGACTGATGTGGAAGTGTTGTGCTGAGTTTGATAGAAGATTTAAAGTCACCGGTCTGCAGCAAACCAAAGAAAGTGAGTCTGGACGTAATGACCTGAAAGACTGTGGGATCTCTGAGAGCCTGTATCAACCTATGGTTAATGGATTTACATTTATCCAATTTCTATTATCATTACAGTTGTAATTATTATGATGAGTGTTATTATTGTTGTTATAATTTGTAGCGGCGGCATTTATAGGCCTATGTGTAATATGTACAGCAACATTAATTGTGCACATGACAGGCTGCAGCATAAATATTATAAAGTAAAATATAGTCAAATGAAATTAAGTAATACTGTCGTGGCTTAAGTGTTCATCAGAATGGTGGCCCCAGGGGAAGAAACTGTCCTTGTGCCTGGTTGTCTTGGCGCACAGTGACCTAAAATAAAATATTTTTAGCAGATGTAAAAATGTTAACGTTGTTGTGTTTGTTGTTGCGACTTGACAAAAGACTTTCAGTTTCATGAGCCCATATTCAGCATTGGTCCAAATCAGCCATCACCAGGACGGAGATGTGTAGAAAGTGTTACTTCTGACAGAGCTCAACAGCCGCCGGAAGTGGGCGGGGTCATAGAGAGAGACAGAGAGAGAGAATGAGAGAGAGAGAGAGAGAGAGAGAGAGAGAGAGAGAGAGAGCAGTGAAGTGTGAGGCGAACTGTTGGAAACTAGAGGACTATCTGTCTGTCTGTCTGACTGGGAGATTTCTGTTTTAGGTTGCTCGCGTCGCAGCAGCCTCTCCCCGCATTTTATGAGAACGGACAGCAGCTTCACTCGTTCCACTGAGGTAGGTGCGATAGTTTAATGTCTTTTCATTTGTTTTGTGTGGAGAGATAAACGTCCTCGTCTCGTAGCGCAGACTGTCCCCGTTGCGAAAGAATATTGTGACAAAGCTTTGTAAACAAACTGCGAGCGCAGCGCCCCGCGGACGCTGCGCACACAGACCCATCTGGATGCATACAGTGTAGTTTATGTTGGATTTTGTTTCTGTGGTACTTTTTTCCTGCTCTCCTCTGGTTTCCTTGGCGCTGCTGAATCAACAGGCAGGTCTCCCGGCTCCGACTGTAACATTAGGCTGGTCTAACAATCCTCACGGGTGGCAAGCGCGTCTGTGAGTTTACTGACACCTTGTCATGTTGGTATTTTTCACCTCCTCTGTTGTCTTTTAGTTTATGTATCTTTACAGGAACACAATATCCTTGTGAACGAGCTTTGGGGCTTGTGGCTATGGCATTCTGGCTGTTGTAACGGACTGACTAGTTATCATTATATAATATTTGTGTAAAAATGTCAAAAGTTTTTCAACACGCACAACTCTATCCACTTGCCTCCAATAACTCCAGTGCAGCCTGAATGGGGCATTAAGTCTAATGGTCTAATGGACATGCTTCAGAAGCCTGACAGGTGAAAGCCTGAATGGAGCTTTTGTTCAGTCGCTTTGTAACATTACACTCATCGTTTATCCCGCTTTATTCAAGTGCAGTTTTCAGTAACTTTAAGTGATTTCCACTTTGTAGAAATGTACTTTTACTTCACACTTAAGAGATCAGTTGTTACTTTGAAGATAAAGATTTTACATGCAAATACATGTAAAACTAATTAGTCTAAAGCTGCATTAGCTACTGAACAGTCTTTAGCCCACTTTCACTGTTATAGTACTTTTTTATTACTGCTTTTTCAACTTCTAATAGTACCTATGTAGTTTTATCCAAGTAAATGATCTTCATACTTTTTATACTGCTGATCTGACAAATACAATATAGTAATAATATAATAGATTTTATGCAAAGATAAGCAGTATTATAAGAAGTGTGGAGTGATATTATATAAATAAAACTAAAAGCTTTAAAATACTACAGGGTCACTTAGAAATAAGTACCACAAATTTGGTTGCAGTCCCTGTGGCAATAAGGGAGATTTCCCAAAACATAACACAAAGGTCTCTATAATCTCACCTAGTTCACCAGCTCCACACCAACACACAATACTATAGCTGTTTTACATGCTGATAATATGGCTTTCTTCTCTGGAGAAACTAAGGCTTGTATACTTAGTTGAATTCTACAACCGTACATGTTCCACATCAGCTGTGTTCCTACTGTCATGTTGTCACAAAAGCTCCATCAGAACTGTGGAAGGTGCTGAGCGTTACAGTGCAGGTCTGATCAGGTTTGTGCCGTTCAATGTAGCCGTTCTAATTGTGTGTTATTGTAAACCCGAGGATTGATTGCTTTGATTGAAAAAAGTATAAAAGGGTGGTTCATATATTTCCATTCAAAGCTGACTGTCAGCGCTATAACATGCAGCTCCAGAATCGAGACCCTGGTGTCCGGGCTGAAATGTCGCTGCTGCTTTGATGTTATTTCCAAGACACAGTGTGTGTGTTGTGTGCATCCTTGTGAGTGTGCCGATGAACTTACCTGCAGTGATTGCACCTTCCTGAAACATTTTCTTACTTGCTGAAGTCGGATAAGATTTTGGTGTTTTCCTTTGGACTTTCTAAAGAATGTCTTTTACAAGTTGGCATTGACTTTGTCCCCTGTTGCTCTCGGTACTGTAACTCTGAATTACATGTTGTGATAGTAATGATGTTTGCCCAATTCGTTAATGTCTCCTGTTTGAGGCTGCTGGATATAAAGTTTAAATGAGTTCTCTGAGTCCTTTCCTGTCAACACATAAATAGAAATGGTTAGTTTGTGATGCTTTCCTGTTTGGCTGTGAGATCAGCTTTTACAGAAATTGTTCTTTAAAATTCCTGTAGTAGTTTTTGATAACTGAATCATCATTTTTGTCATTTTTGGTTGCTAGATTTCTTTGAAAATACCTTTGAGTTTTGGGCAAAGTCATTTCAAGACATCACCTTGGGCACTGGGAATTTCATGGTGCAGTGAAACATGTTTCCTTACTGTACATATGACAATAAACACTTTGAATCTTTGGGAAGTTGCAGTAGGAATTTATGACCAGTTGTTTGAAATTTAATAGCCCAATTTCTCAGCTTTGTATGATGACAAAGACACTTCTTTCTTTTCATGTCTCTTTATCTTTTTTATTGTTTGTCATTTCGGTATGTCTGCTTGTGATCAATAAAACATTTCAGTCAAGCTGCAGTCTACACGCAATAAGTCAGTGCCTTTTAGCATTTAACCCTATTGGCAAGCACTATGTTACCCTGCATGCTCTCTCTCCCTCACTGCTGTGCATAGTGCAAGGGAAGGGAGGGTTTTCCCAGTTTTCTGTGAAAAGGAGGGTGTTTTGGGTTGGCGCAGGGACATGGCATGCTGGCCAGGCATGAATTGGCTGACACACTGTGTCCCTGACAGAAAGATCCAGATGCAGGACGAGTAGCAGCAGCAGCAGCAGGGGAGACAGGGGGGGCCAGTGTTTCACCCTATAAACACACTGTGCCATGTGGTTACAGCATGGCATGTCCTTACGCTTGTCAGTGTTTCTCACTTTTTTGCTCTCTGATGTCATACAAGCAAAAGGCCCAGCAATCCTAGAAGAGTATTCCAAGTGTGTGGGTGTGTGTGGTGGTGGTTGGGGGGGCATAGTAGAGAAGGACAGCACAGACAGGAGGTGTTCTCGGCATTAACTTCAGGAGTAGCTGGAAGTGAGCCGATGATTAGCATGGGGGTTTTGATCTGACTAAGCTGTGAGTCAGAGGTGTCAGAATCACTTACGCACTAATGACTGTACTTAGCATTGAGCTTCCTGTCGGTGAACAGTGGAGGAGGGAGGACACATGAAAGAGTTAAATGGAAGAGATCAGGAATTTCCTTTGCTTGTGTTGTACCCGGTACTTTTTACCATTGCTAACTCTGAGAGATGAGACAGTCCAAGTAACTTCAAAACAGTGCTGATTTATTCAAAGGATCACAGGTAAAATTAACATTACACGCTCAGGTATCTTGCACCATCAAACTGCACGCAGGCAGATGTAAGATGAAAGACCCTGAACCCACCAGGCCTATACATTATATCCCCTCGGTTGGGCTAGCCCCATACTACACAGAAATGTCAACCGAGATGTCTCTGTTGCCAGCTTTGCAGCTGGTCATAGCAGTAGTCAAAACATGAAGCAAATCAATGTGCGTGTGTGTGTCTGTTGATTAAGTGGTGTGTAGCTAAAAACATTCTCACACGACCTCTAGTAACATGTCGTGACTTAAACATAAGAACATATTATGGCTAAGGCTACAGTTATACACGTCATAATAATAATATTAAACACCCTGTCTGCTGACAGTCATCAACTCTTCTCTCTAGTTATCCTTGACCAGATGTACCCTGTAGAAACTCATAAGCATGACTAAGCATTTAACAGTCTAACTAGACATCCTATCTCCACTAAACATTTCTAATACATAAAGTATCTATCCAATATTTATCTGACTAAAAATACCTAACACTTGTGATCCAATTCTCTGGTGCATATTATCAAAGTCATGAATGATAAAAACTGCAAAAGACAAACAGCGAGATGAGGGGATAAGTGGAGTGAAAGAGAAAGGGAAACGTATTCAGAGGGAAGTGATCAGGAAGCATGTGGTGACAGACAACCCAACCCCCTCCCCCTTTCAGTTGGGCTAATGCTAATCCACTGGTCATGTGACCATGAGGTTTTAGCCTGGTCTAGGCTGAAACGTTCTGATCCATCTGTCAAATAGTGCTGCTGATTGTTGGCATCCACATTGTGTCTCATGCCCCATGATCACTGCCTGCTCCACGTAAGACATATTTGAGTGCTACCAGCTAAATTCTTCTTCAGGGTTTTTTTTCAGCAGGTTCATAAGACTTTCCCACCCTGTGGTAATATATTTCCCATGATCCTTTATTCTTCTTCTTTATCTCTCTTTGTTTAACATTTATTGAATTCCTCTTCTCTTTAGTGCACTGAGAAAGTGGGAGGAGAATGACAGTCGACTCTTCCCGACATGATAAGGCCTTGGGTTATTATCTCAGAGAAACAACAAGAATAGCCCGAAGACAAGTTTGCACTGAGCCGTATGAAGGAAGTCACAGTTCAGCGGAGGAAAGTATATACGTGAAATCCCATTCATGTCTGTAACTAAGGGTGCTTTCCTTTGTACGTATTGTGATTTTTAAACCATCTATGGAGATGTCAGTTAGTGGACAGCCCAGAATATATTCAGTCTGGAATAATAATTTTTTCAAGTTTAAACAATCAACTATAAACTATTAACTACAACCCTAAACATACAGGAGGAAAATGCTGTGGCAATTTGCTGCTGCTGCACCACAACATCGGGCCTGGTCCGTAAGGCTTTCATGTCTAGAGCCTCTTTTGCATTCATCACAATCATGCATGATTACAAATGTTGACTAAAGTTCACTGGTATGAATAATCTGCGTATCACTGCCTTATTCAGAATCTTCATTCAGGAGCTCACTTTTTTATTTAGACTATAGAGACTTATGTTGCAAGTTTTTAACGTGTCTCATCCTGTGATTTGACCCAGTAGGGACACACACCCAGCTGAGATTTGGTAGCAAAGGCCAGCTGGTGAGCAACTGGCCAGTTACCTTTATTAAAATCAGCAGAGCAGTTGGGGAATCTCAGTGAGAGAATAGAAGCAGTGTTCCTCCTACATGCAAAACCTGCATCGGTGCACTCCTTCAGCAACCATCTTAACCCCAGAATTACTTCAAGAGTAGCTCATTGACCAACAGTATAACTCTGGCTTTGCCTTAAAGCTCAGGAATATTATAATATGTTGTTTAAATCCCAAATCTCCCCAGGCTGTTGGCTGCACATGGCTCTACATTCAATTGTTTCAGTAAATGGGAGTTTAATGAAAAAGATGGTTTACTAGAATCTTACATTTGCCATGTGCTGAGTTATTAATAAATACAATTTTTCATTATGGTGTCGGTAGGTTACACTGCTAAACATCTTTTGTGTTTTATTAATGCCTTGGGCCCAGAGTCACGTATGATCTCTCATGCATGAAGTATAACGAATGCTTCCATAGAGGGCCCTAAAGGAAACTGTGTCACGTGAAGTCTTGAATCTGAAAAGCAGATAGACATGCTTTATTTGTTTGGCTTTGAACATCCATGGGGATATTGTTGGTGACAAGTAGTGCAGTCATCAGTTGGTGAGTCTTTTCTGGAGCGGTTTTGTTGCTCTAGCTTTTGCTTTTAAATACTCCAGAGGCGTTATTCAAGTCAGGAAACATACATGGCCAGGTCAGTATTCACTTCTTTCTGTTTGCCATGTTAGAAAATTCCTCTCCCACAGAGCGTCTTGACACTTAGTCATTTTTTCATTTAGCATTTGGGTAAACTAACTTGCATTCAAGGTGCCATATTATAAACATCTCCCCTGTGCCTTTAGCATTCATGCAGCCTCATACCAGCACATTCCCATCTGTTTTTCAATGCAGGACAGCCTTCTGTTATTGGTAGCATGACTCTTCCTGCGTTTTGGCTTATGGTTCCTTACTTGATCAGACCATTTCTTACCATGCAGATCTACAGTATGCTGCATTAGACTCAACCCATGGTAAAACTGAAAGAGCTGTGTTCACTGTTGCACTGAACACATAATAATAAAGTTAATGCATGGTCAAACAATTTTCAATCACTTAACATTTTAATGGTTTTGTTTTCTTAATGGCACCAAAGCCTTACCTGAATCTTAGCTGAATCTATAGTGTTAGCAGTTTATGTTTCCAAACCTACGCTGTTTTGTGGGTCATGACCTTACACAGCCTGACCTGCTGGCATACTTCTGACAGTAGTGTAGTCATCTGGCAGTATGCATCAAATAGAGAGGCCACCTACAGTAACACTGTCACTGTGAAATCAACCAAATTTCAAGGATGTAATAGGCTCATACACTACATTTCAAAGCAATTAAGACAAGAAATCTGTCACAGCAGCAAACTCTCAGGCATCGTAAGGCCCTTTGCATTGTTTTAGTGTTTTGGAGATTCTTTTTTATCATCACCTCTGTTGTAAAGGCATCAACTCCACCAGTGTCATAGCCACCTTTCACATCTTGTTCAGATCTATTTCAGATGATTGTGGTGAAAGTATAAATGTCCTCACTTTGAGACAGCAAAGTGCAGCCGTATCCTGCTCTCCTCAGCTTCATTTGGTCATGTTCACACCTCAGCACTTGTCCCTCACTTTAATGAGGCAGACAAACATGATGCGCCGTGTAACCTGAGGCTAAGGAAATCTCATCCGCCATAGCAGGTGTAAAAAAAGCAGCCATACAAGAAACCCGGTATTAAAACGACCACTTCTGCCACATGTGTGAATCAATTAGAAAACTTAGTGACATTGAAGATACAAAAAAAAAAAAAAAAAAAGGCTAGTTACTTTGTCATTGTTGTGGCTTTCTGTATTGGCATTGCTGGTGTGCATGGTTCACAGGTGGCTAAGGTTTCCCAGATTCTTGTGAAAAAAACAAATCTTGGGTGGGTTGACCCTGCATGAACTGGCTCTGATCCAGATGTAGAAGAATCTGCAGCAGGTGTAGAAAGGAACCAAATGCTTGTTTGACACCCTGTCTTTTTCATCGTTAACTCAACATTTCAATTTATTTCTATTTGGAGAAAGTATTTTTGCAGAATCCATATTAAAGCTACAACTTTTCACTTTGAGGTGAAAAGTGTAGCCTGATCCTGATCTCCTCATCTTCATTTTCACACCCCAACACTTGTCACTTTAATGAGGTGTCTGTTCTGATAGGCGCCGTAACCTGAGGCTCAGGTAACTGCATCCGCCACCAGAAGCAAACAGCAGAAAGGAAAGACGCCCACAAAAATTCCCATTCTTATTGTGCCGCCAAACATGATTTTTAATGACATTTTCACTTTTTCGTCAACATTTTTAACCATAAATGCTTTGGCTGTGCAGTGAACACCATCAACACCCCTGGCTACAGGAAAGCGACCCAAAATGTAGACGCCCCCCCCACTCTACAAGTAGTCAGAGGCCTTGGCAACATCAAACAGACCGGCAGAATCAGAAGAACAGGTTAACAGACTAGGAAAACAAGTAAACTGGCAGGCATCGAGAATGGCTTAAATGCTTTATAAATGCTTTAGCAGCATACATGTCGATAACATAAACAACCTGGCAAACACAGTAACAAACTGAATAGCTAATGAGTAGCAGGTGTGCAGGCAGGTGTAGTTGGGTGATCAGAGGAGGAAAGCTCACAGACAACGCCTAGTGCACCGCTGTGACATGTCTGAAATGTGTCCCAGTCCTTGGGCCAGACCCTGCAAATGATGTAGCCCCAACGAAGTGTGAATACCAGCTCTACACTTAGGCAGGTATATGCTTCTCAGATTTACATTATAAGTTGTGAAACTTTTCCTTACTGGTAACCAGTACCGATACTGGCTTTTGAAAGTTTTCAAAGAAAATCTGATAGTAATAATAATAAATCATCCATTTTTTTTAACCTTTCTGTTAAAGATCAGTTTAAAGGAATTGACGCTGTGACATAATAGTTATGCTGTTTCCAAATTACTTCAGTTGTATCCTTGTTACCTATAGCTGGCATAAACACCTTGATCAATATATTAGAATTTAGTAGGAGGCTTTTAGCATCTGCTGTTATTTTTATGCAACAGTTTTGTACTGGACTACATTATATTTAAAGGTGTCTTTATATTTTTGTTCAACCCAGCTACAAACATGAGAGGGCCAAGGTATTAGGAACACCTCTGAATATAATGTAGTGCACTGCAACACCACCTTTAACTATGACCTCAATAATAAATGTAATAAATGTATAATTGAATTTACACATTTATGACAATTTTACCAAAAACTGAAACATTTTGAGCTTCATAGACACAGATGTTAAGGTAGACATGTACCTAATAAAGTGGCTGGTGAGATTTAGGTCATGGATGTTGTTTTGTGTCTGGGAAAAGAACTATCATCTGTGTAAGATTACTATAAGGAGCATTTGATTTAAAAATGATGACATACCAGGGAAAAGCATATGTCTCATTTTTATTTGGTTGTATGCTGGATTAAAGTGTGTTGGATTAGAGAAAAAATAAGACTGAATGAGACAGTCTGAGTGAGACACAGACAAGTGGCATACCTTCTTTCTCTCTGGATTGTTAGTGTACAGATACTGTCTGTGTAACTATTCTGCATTTTCTCCCCTCTTTTTTTTGCACATGTACACTTCGTGATCTTCACCGAAATCAACACCATAGGGAGGTAAATGCTCGTGTCTGTCTCTTCCTTGCTTGTGGAGGCATAGTGTAATATAATGCAAAGTCAGTGTTTGGATTTGTGAAGCTGTTGTCCTGTATCGATCCTGTGAGCTCATTTGTGCCGACGGCAGCATCTGCCTAACAAGGCTCTCAGATGAGCTCTGCGTGATATCTCCAGCCAACTTACCACTCCCACAACAAAACAACAAAAACATTTGTATTTTCTTTGTATGAAATTAATGAAGTACCGAAAAAAATTGGATAAAAAAAAAAAAATCCCATTCATTGTATTGGTGATGCTACGCATGCTCATTTATGCCAGATGTTAATTTTACAAAGATAAAGATTAACTTTGCCTGTGTTTGTGCTCTTGTGTATACAACACATGTGTCTTAGTGCAAATGTGTGTGCATGTTTGTTTAGTGTCTCGTTTCAGCCTCTATAACAAAGCATATTACTGTTAGGATATAGGTCTTAGAGTGGTCTATGATGAGGTCAAAGTGTAACTGTTCATAAAGATGTCATCACTTGTTTTTCAGCCTTGTGAAATGTTTGACTTACACCAGTTCCTGATATGCTGACGCTTTGAGGCATTTGGCCATGTCAGTCAATCACACAGGGAGTGAGGGGTCAAGAGGACAAGATGTTGGTGCATGTTCTCTAAATATACTGTGAAGCATCACTAGTGTCTCAGATGTTGGGGGCGGCTGTGGCTCAGGAGGTAGAGCGGGTCGTTTCCTAACCGGAGGATTAGCGGTTCGATTCCCGGCTTGTCCAGTCAACATGTTGAGGTGTCCTTGAGCAAGACACTGAACCCCCAGTTGCTCCCGGTGATGTCACCGGTGTGTGAGTGCTTGGGAGTGCAAATGGGTGAATGGCCGAATAATGTGAAAGCGCTTTGAGTGTGCTGTAAAAAGCATAGAAAGGCGCTATACAAGTATAATAACTGTTACCATGTTTCCTATGTCTCACTGCCGTCAAACCTCATTAACACAGCCCTGCTCCTCATTTTGCACATAAGTCATGATGATTATTGTTCTGTTCTACAGTATACTCTCTTTTTAAAGGTAGTTACAGAAAAGACTGGCAGCTTTAAAGTGTAGAACATCAAGAGTATTGTTAATAGGAAGCATAGTTGTTACCTATGGAAGTCTTTGTGCAAATTCAAATAGAACTGGTTTTACCTATTTAGGAGACTGAAACTGAGAAACGAACCTCAAACTTCACTGAACAGGCATTTTGGATATTAAGAGGGAAATCAGTAAAGCTTCTTTTGCAGTGCTATGTGCCTTTATTCACCAGTACATGCAGTTTTTTTTATGCAATTGTCATATCTGTTGTCTGGCTACAGATGTTTGAATTTCCTCCTTTCTATTCTATACTTCTTCTTGTGGGTTAACTTACATTATCTGCATTTACAGATCCTCTGTAAAGTGTAAAAAGTACAGTAATCATGAATGAAGAAATTATGTTTCTCAGAATGATGTGAAATAATCTGTTCCATACAAATTATTTGGCTTTTACGCTTGTGATGCTTCTGCAAGCTCGACTGCACACTGCTGTTTTCTTTAGATTATACCTGTCCATACAGTACATGAATTCAGGAAGGCTGTCAGTTAATAATAAGACTAAATATTGTCATTAAACCAGAGTTGGAATTTGGATGTGTGCGACAAGGCACAAACCATAGTAGCAGAATTTAAACCACACATGAATACAAAGTGAATTAGGAAATTGTCTCATGCAGGGAAAGCAGGGGATCGAGGGTGAGCGGGCGGCTGTGGCCGTCTGTGTTACTTCATTGTCTGTGCTCAGTTTATGCGGATTATCCCTTTGCCACTACCATAATCACTCAGACACTACCGTGCATACAGCACCATAGGGCTGATGCCTTTGTTTTCCTTGTTTAATGTGGCAGAGATAAGAGCTCTCCGTCCTGTTTGTCTGTTTTTAAAGGTTCCACAGTACGCACCAGTGTGTGGCAGAGCTAACACTTGTCTGGTGATAATCCACCCTGGTGCTGATTTTGACACAGATACTTTAAGTCTGAGGGACATAGAGGAAACTTATGTGGCCTTCAACAACAGGTTGGACCAGACTCCTCTCTGCCTGGTGTAGTCAAGACCACCTCACTTCAGTTCAGCATGTCATTGTCATTCACCATGCATCTCCACTGTGGTTCCCTTCAGACCTAACAATGCATCTTGTAGAAAAACTGTTTCAGCTACAAACTCAGTCCATGCTCATTTTAGACTGAAAGCAGTGTCTGTGTTGGTTTGCAAACATTAGTGCACTTGTTTTTTGCTCTTCCGCTGTTTTATTGTCACGCTTTAAGTGAAGATGAAGAGAAAAGCATTTTTGAAATAAAGTTTTATGTGGCCCGAGGAAGGAGACAGTCTTCTCTGAAACATATTAGCAAATTAATTTCAATGAATCAGTCAAGTCACCTTTCAGAAGCCTTTGTAAGAAATACATGATAATTCCATCAGGAGGTAATAAATAGCTGCCATGAGTGTGTTGTTGTGATCAAAGAGGAGGTTATGGCCTGAGTGACATGCATAGGAGCTAATCAGTAAGCTAAAACTGCAATTTAGACCAATGAATAGGCAGGTTCTTCAGGTTTGCTTTCTGGAATAATTTCTTACTCTGAAGCAACTTATTAATCATTCTAGTCATGATATATTTTGTAGGTGGTTCTTTGTTTCGAGGCTTAAAGTTAAAACTGGGCTTTTTTTGAAATACCTGTGAATGAAATATGGGACACCAGGGTGGACTCGTTTCAGCTTTTTTAAACCACAAGAGGTATAGTTGGCATTGTTTGATAGAGTATATCACTGGAATTACTGCTAAAACAAAACTAAAGCTGATTTCATGTTGTAACGTAAAGATGTCTTTAAGTTTAATCACTCAATCCGTCAATCAATCGTAAACGGTATTACAAAGTACAGTATGTTAAAATACAGGGAGTTGGACTGCAGCTCATTGAAATACAACAGAATAACAAGAAGACAAACAACCATAAATATACAGGTTAAAATTAGATTTTATGTGCAATGATTATGTCTTTACGTTATTGCACTGTGGTGTTTGCTCTATCTTGTTATACATACAAACATGGATTAACTGTTCGTGAGAGTGATGGCCTGGGGGATGGTAATCATTTCCCTGCTGTAACCAAATGAAATGAGAAATTGCTGCAGTGTATAGTTATTCTTTTAAGTAAACCCAGGATCTCAGTACTCATCTCTGGACCCTGTTAAAAGTTCAGCACTGTCTCTCAGGAAGTCGTGCTGGTGCTGTTGTCACTGTCGGGCAAAGACCTTTGTGGGGTAAAGGTGGAGTTGACCTTTACTGATAGCACTGAGCTTGCCATGAAGGGAGGGGAGACATGGTAAGGGGAGCGACAGCACCGGGGGGATGGGCCTATACAGAGCTCTGGTAACATGGGGTAGATACTGTGTGTGAGAAACTGCAGCTATCTGACCTATGACACATGACAACCTGCCAAGATGAAAGGGCAGATTCCCCTAAGCTGCTGGCTTTGGTGTTTACAGGAGGAAAGAGAAAAGGAGAGAGGGTGAAAGAGAAGGAGGATACAAAAGTTAAAGCAGAAATTTAAACAAAATTTTTTATTTTCAATAAAGCAGTTTCCATTTTCTGACAGCATGACTCTAGAGCCTTTTTGTTCAGGTGCTGCGTGTCGCTGATGTCGTTAGACCAGTTTGAAGATGTTGAAACAATACATAACCCATATTTGCCTTCTCTCATACCTTCCCACGTCACACACATGCACGCACACACAAACATGCATACATGGATGGATGGTATGCATGCACGCCCTCTCTTTGATTCTGGCAGCATGATGTGCCCCTCTGAACATTCATAACAGACACAAAGATTGAGTCTGCATGACTGAAAGAGGAAGTGAACAAGAACGCTTGGGATAAGGGTTAAACGAGTTAGGACGTGCTATTAGGAATCAATTACATGTTAGCTTGAATAGAAATTCCCAGGTTAACTTTGTAATCAGTTAATGTAATCATGTGTAAATGCCAAGCAATTGGCTCTGGAAAACTAATTTAGGAGCAACACCCTTTTTTTTCCAACCTGATGAAAAGCATTGATTTGACCGCCTGAGTCTTCTCCCTCTGGATGTGATCTCACGCAGTGCAATGTCATCTCCTCCAAACTCCTCACGCAGCAGGACAGCTAAGTCCACACCAGCCAGGGGTATGCAGCAAGATCCTCTTACCGTGAATGTGCAGGGCAGTGGCTGTTAGTAACCCACAGTTAGTCAGCAGGTTGGGCTTTCAGACAGTCTGATAAACATGTTATTCAGAAACAGCAGAAATGAATGAGATTAGGGAGAAGAGACAGGCTGACCTCCTGTAATGCAACATGTTAATGGAAAATACACAAATGTTGTATTTTGTCAGCTGACAGATCAATAATAGTCTTTCATCACTGGCAGAGCACATAGTTTACGTTTGCAGTTGCACGTTTGATCAGGGCAACTGTTTTTTATTAGCTCCACCACAGGGCAGGGAAATCTTGCTGTCATGTGTGCTCTTGGCTTTTTCTTTAGCCTCTGCCAACTCCTTTGAAGCTTGAACTAGAATTAAGAGAAGTTTGTAGCCATGTCTCCTCATGCTAAATATTGGAAACAGTGGTCTTATACTTGTAAAGCGCTTTTCTATGCATTGCAGCACACTCAAAGCGCTTTCACACTATTTGGCCATTCACCTATTTGAACTCCCAAATTCACACACTGGTGATATCACTAGGGGTTCAGTGTCTTGTTCAAGGACACTTCGACACGTAGACTAGAGAACTCTGGAATCGAGCCACCAACCTTTCAGTTAAGAAGCGGCCTCCTGAGCCACAGTCGCCCCAAACGCTTCAGAGAGGACGCTACACTTATAGGAAAAGTTGCAATACTGATTGTTGTAAACAGATAAACACAAAAGCTGGCCATGTCCTCAGATTTATCCAAAAGTATTGAAATGAAAGTAATGAGAAAATCAAAATGAAACATTACATGATCCATCTAACAGAAGTGTTAATTTCTGTTAACCTTCAAAATCCAACCTTGATATGATACGTCCTTACTGAAGGATAGTGTCTTTGGACTCACAGAAATCAGCAACTTAAATGGAGGAGTGAGCATGTGGAACACAACCAGGTAAACAAGTGAGGGCAGGGACCAAGATGCATCAATGATCTGGGGAGATGGAGGTGTCACGGAGCGGTCTTTGGAGAGAGGGAGAGGAAGTGAGGGAGTCCCACAGTAATGGACTGATAATGAAGGGAGCTGGATACCTTGTGAACTAATGATTACAAAAATAGCAGCATGCTGTGTGTGTGTTTTTAAAATACATAATAAAAACACTATGATTGCACCTGATTCACCACGTTCAGACACATGGCAGTCACAGAACCAGATGTGCATGCCATGATGTGAGGCTTCCCCAGAACTAGGGCAATAGACAATAACAAAATATAGCAGCAACTAGAGCTGGCACAGTGCTTCAATCCCATGTTAGCATCTTGGTTTGGAAAGTAGGCTTCTGATTCCAGACTTGGCTGTTGCCTGTAGTTGTTCTTTATATTCTCAATTTCCAAATCAAAAATGCACCTTGCATAGTTGTGTACTACTAGCTGTCTGTTGGCCCAGTCATTTCTGAAATGTACCTCAAAGTTTCATTTCCTCCTGTGTCTTACAATCAGATAATAGCTTCAGAATATCCAGCCTCAGCATTCTGAAACTGGCGGGGGTTGCACTGGGGCCTCCTCATTTGCCCTGCCTCAGAAATATGTAAGCAACAGCTTAACTGTCTCCAGAGCCTCCCAGCATTTTCCCTGCAAATCCTGTCTGGGGCACCCCCAGCCCTCTGATCCCATGATGTTTGTTCATGTGGTATTTAAATTGGTGTTTGGGAAGACAACAAGGCCGTGTCAGAGGAAGGGGGTCAACTGACAGGGCCATGCAGGGAGGTCTGATGCTGTGGAGGATGTTTTCAAAATAAAATTAAACCTTGCACCCAATAAAGTTCTTATGTCCATCGTAGCTTATCTACACATTCTGTTGGTTAAACACAATCTGTGCCATCTTTTCCCCAGGCTGTAATTTATCATTTTATCAGGATCACATATAAATAGTAGTGTAGACTTTTGCAGTGTGTAATGTCAGTGTGTCAGTTTTTAACTAGAACACAACATCTGTCATGTGACATTGGCCAAGATTCTGTAAACGGCGTGTAGTATGAACCGCCAGATAGATGAGCAGCAGACCATGAGCCTGCATTTGTTGTTCCCTGGTCATTGTCTGACCGCAGACAAATGGCAGTGTGTAGCAGAGGGGCTGAACCGGAAGGCTTGGCCATAAAAGAACATGTTTTTCTGTCGATGAAGTGGTTTACCAGAAATGGACACTTCTGTTGGGCAAGGTCTAACCAGTGTGGATAAATGTTAACTGTTATTAAGGAATGTGATGCTTGTGCATGAAATAACATTCTGCAATGTCCCGGCCATGTGAAAAGGGTTCATATTGGTTTCAATGGGTTTTTTTTTTTCACTGAAGATTTATTGTCCTGTTATTTATTAGTTTGCAAAATAAAAAAACTGATTCTTCACTAGTCGACAAAGTGCTCAAGTTATAATAATCCAGAAATGAAATAAATAAATAGAAACTTGGCAGCACCATTTGCCTTGAGGTAACATCTGGCCGGATTGCCCTTGTGCCAAAATGTGTGAGCGAAATAACATGTTTTTTTTTTTGTTTTTTTTTTATTTAATTTCTGAAATCTGAATTCTAAAATATATTTGGGTCAAGTTTAAAAATGTTTTAGACTCGGTACAAAATTTAAAAACTTAATTTTGCTACAGTATTTTTGGTTGTATGTTTTTTGTGTTTAGTACTAGTTTATATCTCGATATTTGAAAATTTGATATTGATATATTAGCTGTACATGTACCGTATTACACACAACATGTAGTATACAATGCAACTTTGAAAGTACTTAAATAAAAATATCTGGCTAACTTCATAGAGTCCTTTTATAGACAGGAAACCTTAATATAAGATTTCTCTTTCCTGCAACCTTAATCACATAAAGCCAGTACGGTGTGTCACTGTGAATTTGAGAATATTAGATATGTTATGATAAACATTGTTCTTTTTTCACTATGTGCTTTACTGTGAGCTGAACTGAACTGAAGAGTCTCTGTGTGTATTTGCCAGGTACTGATTTGACTTGGTCTTCTCTTCAGGGGTACTGCTTACCAGGCCCATTAGCACTGAACAATAGCTTCAGTGCTAATGCCCTATTCCGCTGGCTCAGGCTAATTGTGACATGGCATAAAAGCCTTACTGTAGATCGTTTACATGTAGCAGTTGGGATCATCTGTTAATACTGAGAGTGGCTTGGTGTTTGGATGATATTTAATAAAAGGGTAATATTGGGCAATACCTAAGCAAATTTATAGATTGCCTTACATTTGTTGTCACATGCCCTTGAGACAGAAGTTGGGCATAAACATTCAGTCATACTGTGCACATTATTTTGGTTTTAAAACTGTAATGTTGCCAAAGGTCTATGTTAGCAGATTAGAGGTCCCACTGCATTTGCTTGGGTGAATAGAGAAGAGGATGTTTTGAATTACCCTAAAAAGGCTTCAGCTAACATATTAACTAGGGAACTTATTTGTCTGGATTTTGATGATGACAAAATGGACTCGTGAAGTACCTCAGATGTTTGTTATTAACATTCAGTGCACTGTAAAATTGAGTAAACATGCAACTCTGAAATTCAGTGGATGTTCACAATACACAGTTGATTGGTATATGGACAGTAGTCATAATTATTTGATTATTAGTTTAATAAATGGTGGGTTTTGTATGCAATCTGTTTGATCACATGCCTAATGGAGGCACTTACCTCACCGCTTTGGAGTAAAGCATCACCCACATGGCCTTAAACGATGAACTATAGCTAAGGCTGTGAGCATGTTTGTTGAAAAGATAAACACTACAAATCTGAAACATGAATTAAGCTACTGTTCAGTGGTTGACAAAGACTGAATGTAAAGGGTAAAAGGCCAGGCTTAGAAGTGATGTCTGTTTTTACAAGTGCACTAACACTATCCTGCACCAATGTCTTATTATAGCAGACTGCTGGACAGTGACAACTGGCCAGCTGGTCGTCTCCACTGTCTGTCTCAGCTCACTGGTTTTCTGGCTGCTGGGTTCTGTTCCAAAAGTGGCTTCATTCCAACAAACTGGCATTCCCCGAGCTGCGGGCCATGTCCACATTTAACACTCCCCCTGGGTCTCAGATTATATAATACCACCCGCTGGTTCTCTGTAGCTGATACCAACACACATGGATACACACATATGTCTAGACACACATAAACAAACGCATACAGAGACTTACCCTGCAGGTCTTGTGCATGCACAAATGCTGACATGTGACATAGGCCAACCAGGAGAGAATGGGGAAGCTCAGTGGGTCGTCACTGTTTCATACAGAGCAACAACACCAGCGTGTATTATCCTGGTTTCACAGTTTCTCACTTTAAAATGCTTAGTTGACAACAATATTCTAAGATTGAAATGTGGCTTCCAGTGTGTGACATAGATGCCCTACATACTCTACAATTTCATTGTTTTTTGGTCTGGTGTAATTTAGGGACAACTGCTTTTCAAAGTAGCCTTTTCTTTTTCATTCTTGTTAGTTCAAAATGAAAATCAACTTGCATACATACAGTATATGCATATATACATTAATGTTGTAATGCATTTGTAAGCAGGGACTGATTTGAAGCTCTTCTGTAGTGCAGTCAAGAGGACACTGTTCACATTTTCTTCTGGACAAAGCCAGCGGTTAACTTGTGTCACCTGTATGCATACTCTGTCTTTCTGTTTCTTTTTGTAAATAAATATACACGCGCACACACACAAAACAAACAGTGGTTGGTTGTTGTTTTACCTCTACATGTTCAGTACTTGTTTCAGTATCTTTACAGATCTGTGTCTGCAGTATACACACCATGCAAATCATGTGGTGTAACAAACTTTACATTACAGTTTGCATGTGCAATCCTTGTAGTCAGCTTTCACTGTGATATTCATATTTTAATTGTTGTACTTTGCGGCAATTTATTTTGCCAAAATATCACCGTTCTGCTTTGCCCTAATATGAAGGCTGTGTTGTACTTGAACAAACAAGAGATCAGTCTCACGCGTAAATGTATTTGAAAGCTGCACTGTTCCTTTTTCACTTAGGGGAGAGTGCAAATACCCTGACTTGTTGTTAGGCATCTGTCCAGATGGCTGGAGAGTGTGAGTCTGGGAAAAAAAGCAGATCAATGGCCGGTCTAGCTCTGGTTGGAAGGGGTTTGGGGCGGGGGGGTTCAAGGGCTAGCAGGCCAGCTGAGCACAATGAGGTCACACTGCCAGGGGCTCAGTGAGTACATAGAGTACAGCAATAAAGATCTGCAAGAGGCATTCGTTCCCTCCCTGTGATGCACGTGACACTTCGGGGTATGTGTATCTAGCATTGCTGTGATTTTGTAAGTTTCATATGTAACGGCTGACAAGTACAACTCACTGAGAAATAGTTCTTTAGTATTGACAGCAGTATACTGTTTTGTTCAAAACTACTAAAACTTTCTTTAAAAATATCCTCTGAGTAATTGCAGATATGTGTTTGCAAACCCATGTTAGTTTTCACAAATGAATAAGGCCACTTTGAGCTTCCCTGTACTCACTGAAGACTTGAAAATGTCACTTGGCGATTTAGACTGATGATCACAATAGAATGAAAAGCTACTGCAGTCTTTCTCTACCAAGCCAACTCCTTGAAATAGTCTGCAGCTCTGACAAGGTTACAAAAAAGGCCCCTATAACCACGTCATCACTGAAGTAAGGCGTTTGGTACCAAACCAAGGCTCAGCAAATGTACTTCTGCATAAAATGATTGACTTACTGCATGTAGTAGAGTGAAATCCTGGTTGTTTGAGCCTCTTTGTGCTTGGCAGGCTGATGGCACACATTGTTATTTTTCAGGCTGCATAGTGGAGTCTGCAACAGTGCTGTCATCTGCAGTATATTATGACTCCTTGATTGATCTCACTTTGTACTGGCTGCAACCCTCAGGCTGCTTTGCTCAGCCACGGCTCCAGGCAGTGACACAGAAATAGCTGATTGCTAAGGTCTGCTGTTTCATCAGGGAAGCAGGGCAGGGACAAGTAGGAGCAAAAGATGCTATAGTGGCTCCACTGTGACTGAGACCGCTGGCAAAAACATATTTAAAAAAACAGTTTTTCTATATATTTGTGTATTTTTAGTTTCTTTTATTTTGCAACCCTATATTCTCCACATCCTTGTGTGGTGCTGAATTGTTTGTGTCATTTTGGGCTAACTAAAGTAAAGACACCAACAAAAATATATATATTTCAGTAGCACATAATGATGATAATAATAATAATAATAATAATAATAATAGAGTGTTATCAACCATACAGTATAGCCCAGAAATGAGAGTACCCCAGCCTGTTAGTCTGTGGACTTCAGTGAGAAAAACATTCCTCTTAAAGTGGAAGCTGGTGTCAAAACACTACTGGGCTGCACACTCATGTTGCATCCTACATATCATCTCCAAAGTTATTTTTGTTAAGTATGAAAGCAAATACAAAAGGATAAATATCAGACACTGGGTTTCCTCAGTTATACAAGTCAGAATGTGCTTTATTGGCCAGGTGTGTCGGACACACGAGGAATTTGACTCTGGTACATCGGCTCTCAATGTGTATGTACATATCCCCGTGCACAGGGCAAGTAAACATTCAACCAGCATAAGGCTGTGTAATATAACAAAATAAGCAGTATTAACAAGCAACAACCAGGGCAAACGATGCAAAATAAGCGGTATAAACAGGCAGTAAACAATGAAGACAGACAAAGGAATGCTCATTGTGAAATGAGATAAATAGGAATAAAACAGAAAAACAGAATACTGGGGGGGGGGGTTTAAGGTGAACGGGTGTTTGTCTTCAGAGGGCATTGTTGGCAGGGGTGTTGATACTAACAGCTGTTCAGGTGATGACTGATCTGCACAGTGCCCCCACAGACTATTGATCACCTCTGTGAAAGCAGCTATAAAATGCCCGTCAGAGAGTTTCTTTTTCTTTTATTTGTAGTGGCTCATCCTCGCAGCCAGTGGACAAAGCGTATCATCAGGCCTCTGCTGATGCACTGTGGGTAACTGGCTACCTGGGGCCATGTGCAGGCTACTCTTACCTCTTTACACAATGCATTTGGTCTGTCAGTCTGAAATGTCTGTT
This sequence comes from Monopterus albus, assembly GCF_001952655.1. Classification (NCBI taxonomy): domain Eukaryota; kingdom Metazoa; phylum Chordata; class Actinopteri; order Synbranchiformes; family Synbranchidae; genus Monopterus; species Monopterus albus. Next base: position 730,431 of record NW_018127965.1, read on the forward strand.
TGTGTGTCTAAGAGCACAGTACAAAAGGCTAAATGTCAGCCCTCTAGTACAGATGTTCTTGTATTTGAACATAACAGCAGGAGTTTCACAGCGGCGATTCTGCCGTCTGTTTGATCAAACTGACAGACGCATGTGGTTCAGCCTGATCCATGAATCACGTAGTGATTCTTTTCCAGTTAATTGGTAAATTCTTTAGAAAACTGGGGGAAAAAAGGATTCTTAGGATCATTGTTTAGTGCTGCATCAGGCTGATGCTCTCTGTCCATTTACACCCTCACACCTCTGACTCTCTACCATGAATTTTTAACCCATTTCTCAGGTTGTTAGTCAGATGCCATTAACAAAAAGACAGTACACTTAAACAGAGTATATACTGAGGCTGCAGGCAGATGCTTTGTTATCCACATGTGCATTATTTGTGTGCATGTCGTTATCCCAGACGAGTTGACTTGCCTCAAATAGGCAAGCAAATGACAGACACACACAATGTGCCTCATACTGCTTCTGACAGGTGCACATTTTGACTGATTCTAGGTGGTTGGCAGCACAGTCTTGGTCCAGTTTGGCCTTCATGCTAGTGACTGATCAAAAAAGTACTCATCTTGTTCATGTGGGAATGTGATGATGACAGCTATATTTCGCTCTGGTCTTTGTCTAGCTTGTTGCATGGCAAAATAAATAAGAGGAGCTGACACTGTGGCTGAAAGGAAAGGCCTACAGGGCAGAGATGTTCAGCTCACAATTTGATTTACCTGTGAAATGTGTTTCCTTTTTAGCAGTAATTTAGTCTTGTGAGTTGTATTTAATTAAGGTTTTTCCACATTTAAATAGGAGACAACAGATGAGCCTAGTGTCCCTACGTGCACACTGGAACACGGGTGTGCACCCTCACACACACCCACACAGAAGCACACATAGCTAATGAGTGGTCTTCCTCATGTTGACAGCATGATGGGATGTGGGTTAGAACCAGAGCAGTGAGGCCTCAGGGCAGGCTGGACAGCACAAAGATGCTCTTGTAGCTGTGTGTCCCTCCCTTTGAGCTCCTGGCACATTAGGTTGTCATGCGCTCCTCTGTCACAACAATTCTCCACGTCTTCCTCTTTTTCTATCCGCGTGAACAAGCATTCACATTTGTTTGACCTCCTGTCAATTATAATCATCAGTTTTACGTATGTTTGATACATTTTTTACCTCGCCCTCTTCTCCGCACCAGCATGTTTTCCACATCCACAGATGAGGCTGAGGAACAGGTGAACAAAGGCTCCAACCTTTAAAGTACAGACAGACACTGAAGTGTAAGTAGACTTCATGAGAGAGCGACAAAGGGTAGGAGGACACAGGAGTATGGAAGCACAGTTGGGAGACAGGAGGAAGGACAGATAGTGAAGCCACTTGTCAATTTTAGCCCTCCTTTATTTAGCTAGACAAGTACAGTAATGCAGTAGCATTGTTATAGCCCAGTTTCATATGGAAATGTTGACTAGCTGTTGTTCTACAGCATAAATCTTAGTAGTGACACAATAGTGACTGTAAAATTGTGACATGGCAATGTTGTCCTATTGCAGCCTAGTGTCCTTGGTGTTTAATGCTAGTTGGTAAACAATGAAAGTGTGTATTACCGGCACCAACTGGACTGGAGTGTGACTCAGGAAGCTAACATTTAGTTTACGTTAAAGGCATATGGTTTTGAACTACAGAACATAAAATAAAAACAAAGCAAAACACTAGGAAGGTGGTGGTTGGGGTGGTTGGCTGTGGCTCAGGAGATAGAGCGGGTCGTCTCCTAACCAGAAGATTAGCGGTTCGATTTTTGGCCTTGAGCAACACACTGAACCCCCAGTGGTGTCCCTGGTGTGTGAGTTTTTGGAGTGTGAATAGGTGAATGGCCAAATAGTGCGAAAGTGCTTTGAGTGTGTTGCAATGCATAGAAAAGTTCTGCACAAGTATAAGATCATTTACTTTTATGCAGACAGCTGGAGATAGAGTCCCTTGCGCAACATTGCACTTTTCATTTGAGAATATTTTAACCCAGCCCAGGGGCTTTCCCGAACCCTAACCATGTAGTTGCTGTGCCTAAACTGACCATATATAAGAAATGTCAGACATCTTTTGTTTTCCTGCCAGAAATGGCAGGAAAGTGTCATGTCACAGTTTTTGTGGCGTTACTTTGAGACTAGTAAGTTTTTCATTATGGACCAATATAGCTTTGATAAAATTTGATGCAAAACTGCATTGTTATGTTATTAGCAACATGCCTTTTTACCTGCTGCTGTATAGCTCTGCTCACATGGCAGCATCAAGAGGCAAGTATGTGTTGAGTCCTTTTGTTTCTTTGAACTTTTTAAAATAAATGGTCTAAACTAGAGAACAATTCATGTTAAAAATTACATACTGTAGATATGTTTTATATACCTTGATGACCAGAAAGAAGCTCATGAACAGTAATATCTGCAGAGATAGGTAAAGGTGGAAGAACGTTTGCTGATGATAACTGGTTGGATTGGGTTATGAAATAATACTCTTTAAATCAAAATACATTTTTTCATTTGAGGTCCATCTGCTTCACCTGGAGCTGACTATCTCAATTTCAGTCATAAAATTAGAGTGAAAACAGGACGAGGCAACTGAGTCAGGAGATAATTTGTACTCCACACACTTGTGGCTAGTCTTGTTGGAGTAAATGCATCCATCTAGATGAGTGAGCTGCAACTGAGAATCTAACACTGTTCACTGTGCTTGTTTTTAATCTATAAATCACTGTCTTCAAACACACTGCATGTGTGTGTGCTGTATATGCCATCTGTCATTTCAAAAGGTTGCGGTGTGCTTTGCCACATAGTCATCAGTAATGTTAAGTATACATATTGTTTCATAAAACATTCAGAAGCACTAGCCTGGACCTTGAAAGCACAATGAACCCGGCTGCAGCATCATTTGGCAGCTGTGTGTGCCCTACCAGTTCTGGTGTTCACAAGGCTTTGGTGTAAAGGAGAGTGGTAAGACTGCTTTGAATGGTGGGTGGAACTTCAGTTTCCAAACAGGAAGTTCTTATGTTGATGAATGGCAGTTTTTCCTCAGGGTAAAG
>NW_018127965.1:733564-739584 GCF_001952655.1 Monopterus albus
TCAGCTAAACTAACATGCTTGCGTATCGTGAGACCCTGGGGATTTTGAAACAACTCTAAGGACAGAGGTTGCTGTACAGATTATCAAGCCCCTTGAGGTAAATGTGTGATTTGTGATATTGGGCTATAAAAAAGACTTGACTCTCAGTTACATTGTAACATGTTTGTTACTTACATTGTTTGGTCTTGCCTCACACCTGCACACACGCCCAAATCTTCTCCTTGTTTTGAAGCTCATAATGCCCTGAATGCTCTGTCTTTAGTACAGCAAACCATTAAGGGCGTGGCTAGAAAAATGTGTTTACTTCTCCTACCACAGAGCAAAATGACTTTTCCTTTTATTTTTCATTGACTTTGAAGCTTTTTACTGTTTTGTACTCCATGACCAGATGATGTGATTAGCAGTGAAACATTGTTTTGAAAGATACTAAAAGTCAGTGTGTCCATCTATGAAGACTTGTTCAGGGCTGAATCACCAACCGAAGTACGGTATAATGCCTACTTCCCTTAAGCATCACCAAGCATAGCCTCTGGTGCTGACGTGGTTTGTCCTGCTTTGTTTCCACCGTACTTTCTTTCAGTTTAGAGGAGGAAGGGGCTCTTCCCCTTTCACACATGCAGTCAGCTGTGTGTTTTACACACAGTGCTTGTAATTCTAACACTTAAGGTGTGAAGACGTGACATTTAACCAATCACCGCCGACTACTCCCTCCCCCCTCATGGTCCTGGTGCTTGATTTTAGTACTACCTCCTGAGGGGTGCTGAAATTTAACTCCCAGAATGCACCTCCAAAGCAGTTCGAATGTTCAGGGCAATGCGTTTGGATTGGTTCCTATAATGGAAAAACCTCTTTAGCGAGGGAATTAACTTTCAGGTACCAAGTACTGAATGATGGTTTAGAGCTCTCTATTCATTTAAAAATATTCTCAACACTTGTAACATATCAATATTAGTTTATAAACATTGGTTTACACTTTGAATGGCAGAGTTTACTATAATAGTAATTAGCCTTGTTATATACAAGAACTTGGCATAATGCTTGTTCATTTTGTACAAATGGTACAAGGTGCAGTATATTTAGAATAATCCAAAAGAATGAAAATGAAGCAGGCCTTCTTTACCTTCTTCCCATCTGGGCTGGTATGGAGAGCCCTGTACAGCTGCACAAGGACAGGGTTTTGATTTGTTTGTTTTTTTTTAGAAGTTGCGTAATGCTGGCTGGAAAACATTCTCCTGGTTTTTCTTGCAGCTGTTCTCCTCTCATAAATATGCTACGATTCTGCACAGTGGGTACACAAGAAAACCACTGTAGTTGTTCCTTGTAACTATGACAATTTTGTGTGAACAGGCAGGAGGAGAAACAGATTTTTGCTCTAACATAATGTTGAACTACGTGTTGTTTGGCGTCTGAGAGCGTAGAATCAAACACTGGGAGCTTTGGAGATGGAGCCAAGATCTTTCTTCCTTTTCTGGAAGAGAAAAGACAATGACAAGTGATGATGTTTGAAGGTTGAGCCAAGGTAAAAGTGTTCATGTGTGGGTGTGTGAGGTCATAAATACAAGGAGTGGACAAAACACCAGGAACACTTTACAATGTGTTGCAATCTAAACATAGCACCACAAACTAAGGTGTCAAAGATTGCCTCGGGGTTAAAACAACAGCTCTCTGACAGTAAGAACTGAACATGATAAACTTCACAAATATGTTGTTTATTACATGGCAGATGTATTTAATTGCACTGTCCCTTGTCAGCTGTATGATGTGGAGATGTGTGAGTTGTCCAGCTGAGATAACAACCTCCCACGTGGAGTCACCCTGTTTTCTGAAAGCTGAACCAAACCTTCTATATACTTTCTATTATAGGAAGAGAATCACGTTAATGAGCATTAATATGAGGCTCATATTGCAATAAACATCTACAGTTATTCCTTCAGTAAACCTCTCCAGTGAGTCTGTATTGAACCTCTGGCTCTTTGGCTGTTCAGTGGTGTTTGACCATGTGTGTAATGCTTCAGGTAATTCACAGATGTTTACTGACACTGCTTTGTTACAGCGCTCATTAGCCGCTTTCGATCCCCCCCATTTGTTTATTTAAACTGGACTCATAACAGCTCCAGGCTGGCCAGTATTTTGATTTGGTTTGGGTTGATCGAGTAGGTGGGTAGATGCACAGTGTTAGCAGTGCATTCAGACCTGCTGAGGAGGTTGTAGGTCCAGTCACACGGCATGTGGGCTGTCTTTGCTCTGTGTAACAAGATCCACACAGCACCTTGACAAATTCTAGACACATCCTTTAGATTGAATCACTTATGAGCATCTCAGTTCTTAAGTAGCAAAGATTTAAACTGAACAAAAGAAGCAGGATAACAGAGAAGCAAAGAATGAAGCCAGACAGTAAAATAAAAATACTTACATATTTGTCTGATGATTTCTGGCAGCATGTGTGTTCCTGATGTTCTGTCTCTTGAGGGTCCAACCTTGAATGAGAGCTGTCTCAAACAAAGTCTAACTTCAGGGTCACTGGCCTTGTGAGCTTTGCGGTGACAGACATGACCTTCTGTCAGGCTGTAGCTCACAGCTTATTGCAGCTGCTATGGCAGTTCCAACCTTTCGAATGGGCCGCTCACTCTGTCTCCTGAAAACAAGCATTGGTGCAGAACAGAAAAATGTAGTAAAGTATATTAAATCATTTTAGAGGGGGTTGAAACCTCGAGTTGCCAAGCAACAGCCAAGAAACCTTAAGGATTTAGAGAAGATCTGTAAAGAAGAGTGGACCAAAATCCCTCCTGAGATGTGTGCAAACCTGGTAACCAACTACAAGAAACAGCTTACCTCTGTGCTTGCCAACAAGGGTTTCTCCACCAAGTACTAAGTCATGATTTGCTTGGGAATCAAATACTTATTTTACTCACTGAAATGAAACTCAGTTTATAACATTTGTATCATGTGCTTTTTCGAGATTTTTTTGTTGATATTCTGTCTTTATTCCTTAGAATAAATATGATAAAAATTATAGACCATTCATTTCTTTGTAAGTGAGCAAACCTACAAAATCAGCAGGGGATCAAATAATTCTTTTCCCCAATGTATGCACTAATTTGAAAGAGAAGATAAAGGTTAAAATGTTACAATTATTACGGTTTGTTATAAACATCCATCACAGTTTACACACCAACATTGTGGCCCAATTTTGACTCTGTCTGCACTAATTTGTCCTAAGCTTTAAAATGATGTTGTATGAGAATTTGTGCCCTGACAATTTGTGTGAAATTGTGTACAGTAAGTCATCCCTCTCTTTGGTCCCTTCCTGCTCTCTGCCATGATCCACACTCTATTTTATTGGACACAAACACAATATATTTGTTCTAATTTACATATTTTTAATGTTTCTGTTATGAGAAACAAAACAAGCATATGAGTAATAGTGGTTTAATGGTGTTGTAGAATATCCTTTCATTGCTATGCTGATGATACTCAGTTTTTTGTGCCACTGAAAACTCGGGGCAGTAACTCACTGTTGATAGTGGCTGATCACTTGAGTGATATTAAACTATGATTATAGCAAAATATTGATGAGATTAAGAAGGAATGTGTAGGGCCCCATCCTTGATCTTGGCATTTTAGCCAAAAACATAAAAGCGCAGGTGTAAAATCTTTTTGATAATGCCCTTGAATATTAATCTGTCATTAAAGCTAACTTCTTTCAGCTAATACTGCCATCAAGAGTTAAACCTATTTTTTCTTTTAAGGGTCTTGAGATAGCAATTTATGTTATTGTCAGTTCTATAATTGATGACTTCAGGACACTGGTATTAGTAAGTCATCCCTCTCTCATCTCCAGCTTGTAAAGGGTGCTGCTGCTCATTTTCTAAAAAAATGTTATTATTTATTTTGAAAGCTTTCTGTGGTCTAATGCCCTCCCACCTTACTGAGCTGGTAAATCTTCATGTGCCAGGGAGATCTGTCATGTGTGCCACTCAGCTGCTGCTAAATGTGACAGGACCTTTGCTATTGCAGAACCAAGATTGTGGAACAGCCTTCATGGGATCAGGTCTGCCCCAAGCCTGGCAGTTTTTAAATTGCGTCTGAAAGCTTAGTTATTCTCTGTGGCTTTTGACTATCTAATGTCAAATGCCCTTTTTTATACTGTGGTTCTTGTTTTTAAAAAGCTCTTATTATTACTTTATGATGTGGTATCGTTATTTTTTTTGTGACAAATTGTGTGCCTTGTTTTTAGATGGTATGTGAAAATGCCTTCTGACTAATTTGAGTAATTTACTGTATTTTGTGATCATAGTATGACCCGTCTTTTGTGACAATTTTATGTGTAGTATTGTATATGATAGGTTAGTTTTGATGCCTGTGTGTGTTATAATGCTCTATTTTTGCTTTGCATTTTGTCATTGTTAAGCACTTGAACAGAGGCGACAGAACGCTCTTTACTGGCACAGTCTCCTACTCTCACTGGGCAGGCTGGGCAAAAGTTTTTCCTGTTACACAAAAACACCAGGCCAGTATTTTATAAAATATCGACTCTGGAGACTATTGTAAAGAAGCTTTGATTGTGGGTGAGAAAAATGCTTGGCTCAATGAGGTCAGAGGCTGAAACAGAGAGAAATTATTGGTTATTGATTTTCTGTAATATTTGATTTTGGTGAATATATGTTTATGCATTTCCTTTTAAAACACCTGTCTGGCCACATCCCAAACATCTCTGTAGGTTCAGTCATTCATGTCTTTTTTATTACAGCAGCTCCATAGTCCACACATTGCATCACACATAAGAGTGCTTCGCCACTTTACTTCTCAGACTTGGGAGGAATTTGTCAATTTGAATCATTTTGTTAAAGAGAAATCTGTTCAGTGGACTTTCCCTTTCACCCGTTTTGCTCTCTCTAGACCTCAATTTTTCTTAATGCTCCAGTCCCTGTGAAAAAAAGAGAGCTTCCTCAGAAGCACCTAAGGTTGACTCATTTCCTCCTTTTGCTTTCTCTCTATTTCTTTTTCTCTTACGTCTTCTGTCTCTCAGTCTCAGGTTTGTGGTGCTCCCCTTTAAAGTTTCACACTGAGTTGACGTTTTTTTTTTTTTTTAATCTGTCGTAAAATTCATGGTAAAGTAGGTGACATGTTGCAAGTGTTGAAAGTTTTTTCTTTAAAGAGACAACACTGACAAAGATAAAAACTTGTTAGTTATTGCAGTATATCTCAGCCTCTAATCATCAGCTGTTGCTATTAGACTGAGACAGGTGCTGGGAAGCATTTCATTCTCCTGTTGGAGATAAGATGGAGGTGCTAATGGTGGGAAAACAGCTCCTGGAGCTGTTAAAGGGACAGGCAAAGTAGTAAACACCAGTTTATCCCCTTTGTTTAAAGCTTTAGCTCATGGCATGATCTGTGTACCTTTTTGATTGTACAGAAAGACAGCCCTGCACCTACAGCGAGTGTCACAGAAAGTGGTGATAAAGGAGGTTTTGTGCTCTTCCTGTTTGGTTTCTCCTCCAATCAGCTGATTGCCTGAGTGCTGATTTTAGCCTGTGATGCCTTTACAGATAAAACAGGTTATGCATTTAAAAAGCACGTAATTGTCTTTTAAATATTCTGCTGTGATTATGCCTTCTGATGCATAATCACAGCAGATAATCTTCTGATTCCTTCATACACACAATCTGAAACCAATCTGCACATTCAAACTGTAGCAAAGATAAAGTATTTAGTGCTGTTTGTGAATTTTCAGCACATTGTTATCAGCTAGCAAAAATGTCATCAACCAGTTAGGCAATCAAGTTAGTGATTCAGTTATTCACTCTTGGCTTTGCCGGTCAGGACAAGCGCAATACAATAAAACAGTTTCTTAATGATGAAGAGTATTACCAACCACCCCTGCTAGTGAATCATACAGATGAATGTAATAACCACACATTATGTGTTTAAAGCTATGAAGTCGTTATTCAAAATTGACTATTACTTTATATTATTATTTTGTGACATCCATCCATCCATCTATTTTCCTCCGCTTATCC
>NW_018127965.1:741229-781062 GCF_001952655.1 Monopterus albus
CTCCTTCTTCAGCTTGACGGCATCCCTTACTTCCGGTGTCCACCACCGGGTTTGGGGATTGCCACCACGACAGGCACCGGAGACCTTACGGCCACAGCTCCGAACAGCCGCATCGACAATGGAGGTGGAGAATATGGTCCACTCTGACTCAATATCTCCAGCCTCCCCCGGGATCTGGTCAAAGTTCTGCCGGAGGCGGGAGTTGAACATCTATCTGACAGGGGATTCTGCTAAACGTTCCCAACAGACCCTCACAATACGTTTGGGTCTGCGGAGTCTGGTCAGACATACCAATTACAAAATAACTACAAGATAATATGTTAAATTAAACACTTTTTCTAACTTAATCTTACCACATTCATCAAGTTCTTTTTGCATTTTATTTGATCATTATAGACAAAGGTCCTTTTACTGTGTTAGACCAAATCCCTTAAATATCATCTGCCAAACTATGGTTGGTGTCACTTCAGTACACACTTTACTGAAGACTTCTGCCAGGATTTAGGGACCAAAGCTTTTGGGCTATAACGGAGCTGCTGTAACATTTACCATCATAGCAGTACAAATCTGACTGTTTTAAAGTCCCCAGTGGATAGGAACAAAGAGAAGGTGCAAGGTTGAAGCTCATGACATACTGCGAGTGATATCAGTACGTTAGCATAGGTCAGTAGGATTAGTGTCTACAGATGGAAATAGCGGAATTTTCTTTTCTGAGCTCATCTTACCTTGGCGCACATAAACGTAGTCAGCCAACATGCAGACATACTATACATGTGCAGCTATGACAGGTGATGCACACATGCAAACGCTTTGTCTGGTGAGGTGAGAATAATAGCTTGTTAGTTTGTGACAGTGTTGTGGTGTTTTCATTAAATTGAGCAGTTTCTTTTTGTGCAGGAATGTGGCTTCCTGGTTCTTATGTAATGCACATTACAAGATGCATTGTCCCAAATGACTGTAAACTTCAGTTAGTTCTAGATGTCTCTTCTTGAAAACTGAAAATGAAAGTTCTAAACAGAAAAAGGAAAGGAAATCTCTCTCCATGTTGAGCACCATCAGCATGTAGAATGCCTTGTGTGTTTTGTTAACTAGAGGTATAATTAAGGAATTGATCCAGAGAGATATACAGTAGATCAATAGATAAAATTTTGTTATTCTTATCAGATTCACCTTATTGCTCTGTATATGATGTTTTGTATTAGCCTGTTTCTGGCAATTACATTGACACACAAATGATGTGTGAACTGTCAAGCAGAACCACTGACACCACAAGCACCTACAAATACACACACATGTACATGTACACACCACAACTTCCCGCAAACTCATATAGCTAAGTCTCTTACTGACAGTGACTGTGCCACTTTTGAAAATGGTGGGTGGGTGTGTTGACTGGAAACAAGTAGCAGTGACCCAACGCAACGTCCTCTCAACCAAGACACAGTAACACTCAATTTGGAGCTGTTGGCTCCACAGAGAAGCCTGTTTGAGCCCTCAGCTTGTTCAGAGCAAAGACATAGGACGAGCTCAACCGCTTTGACTTGGAGCTGCAGTCATAGAGAGAAACCAGAAACATCTGTAAAATACAAATTTTTGATAACAATGGGTCTTTGATCTCACACAGAATGAGACATTTATTTTTTATTTCTAGCTGACAGCAGTCAATTTTGTCAGTTAATGTTTCCACCTGACTCATGATGTATGATGCCACAACTGAGAAATTTATTCTAGACAGAGCCAGTTATTCCTAGTATGAAAAAGAATAATGCAACCTCAGACAGTTGTTTTGTTGTAAAATAACTCTGTTTGCCAAGGGAAGGCTGGTGATGAGGTCTAACCAGTGTGTTGTTTTAAGGTACTGCATATGTAAGGTAATGCAATCACATGTTTAACTTTGGCAGGGTTGCTGGAGTGTAAACTTAATCTAGTCTAATAAAAATCTGTGCAGAGCTGCTAACATTATCCTAAACTCTAATAGCACCCAGGACTGGCCTCCAGTGCTTTTCATGAACTGGGCTTTTTTTTTACCTTACCCTGTACCCACAAGCTAGTTTAGATAGTTAATTATGTTCTCCTTGGCCTTGACAGCATGAGCGATCACCGCTGTAGACAGAAAGTTAGTTAGATAACACACGGAACCATTCCTCATACTTTTGCTTTTATATTTTTGATTTCAAAAGGCTAATAAAAGGCACCCGTACTGCTTTATGTGTGGAAGCTCTGTGGCTTAATTGGACAGTCATTATTGACGAGAGGGGGCTAATGAACTGTCAATTCAAAGTGAAAGTTTTATAACTGCTTCATGTTCTGTGTTCTTAAATGTTCAGTTTTCCTCATCACGTTCAGGTTATATCCTTCCATTTTTTTATTCTTTTGCTTCTATGCTCTCTAACTTATAGCCATCCCCTTTTTCATCTTAAGGGTGTTGAAGATGGCAGTCTGGATCCAGGCCCAGCAGCTCCAGGGGGATGCTCTACACCAAATGCAGTCTCTGTACGGTCAGCACTTCCCAATTGAGGTGCGACATTATCTGTCCCAGTGGATAGAGGGCCAGCTCTGGTGAGTTTCTCTGCACTACAAACAAAATAAGTGTGGGTGTAGAGTTATGCCCTCATGTATGCCTGAACAAATGTTTGTATTGTACTGTGCTTGTCCTTCAGCATATTTGGACAGTTCCCTTTTCTTCTTAGATTTAATTCATTAAGCCTGTGCATGTATTTATTCATGTGTTTATGTTGCTTATATGTGTCTTGTGTGGCATGTGCATGTTATTAGGGATGCTGTAGACCTAGAGAACCCGCAGGAGGAGTTCAAAGCCAAGCGCCTCTTGGACAGTCTGATACAGGAGCTCCAGAACAAGGCTGAGCACCAGGTGGGAGAGGATGGCTTCCTACTCAAAATCAAACTGGGACACTACGCTAGCCAGCTCAAGGTAAGTGCCTTGGAAATGTACCTTAACAGCCATAAGAGCAGCACTGCATGCCTAGGATTTTTGGCTCATCTGCCTCTAGCCAGCAAGCTGAAAAAAAAAAAGCCACCTTGTCATGTTCATACAATCTGCTTGAGTGACAGGCAGTTAGTGAAGGCAACTGAACCAGGGTCAGTAAGGTCAAAGTTTGAGAATATGCAAAGAAGGCTATATGTGTATCAAGTGCGGCTTCCAGTTATTTGTCAGATTTATTAGTGAAAGAGAAATTTTCCTCGGCACTTTGAGATTTTAGACCTTTATTTAATTTGCAAATGTATTTGATACTTGATTTATTATTAAACAGAAGAGTAAAAATATTCCACCATGTAGTGCCCACTAGCCAAAAACAACCAAGCAAAGCAAAGGAGTATTTCCAGAAATCATTTTACATAACTTCAACTGCATAGACTGTAGCTGTGTTTTCAGCAAAATATTTAAATTGCTTACAGTGTGACAAGAGAGTAAGCAAGTGGCTGGGAGGGACAACTGTTCAGCCCAAACGCACTTCATAGAAAGAACACACAGTGCTGAAAATGTTTTAGGAACAGGTTGTATCTACCGTGAGGAAAACAAGTGGACAACCCAAGCGAGGGCCTTGGCAGCCAGACAGCACTGCTATTTATGATTGAGCAACCTGCTCACAGGTCCATTCTTCTGTTTGCCTTCTCTTGGGGTGAGGAGCTGGCAGAGCATAATCAAATGGCTGTTTTGTGTGTGTTGTCTATGATTATGTAAATGTATATATTCACATGGCTAAATGTGTTGTGCATGGTTTATTACTTTCCTTTATGTTCGAGATCCAGTATTACCTTAAAATATCAGAGTAGCTCTGACACAGGTGAACAAATGCTGTTGATGCCGAGTGTTCTTTTGCTCACATCATGTGGTATGTCCTCATTAACTCGGTGTGATGAAAGCAGTTTTAGAGCAACTTCATGCTTCCACTTAAATTAGGAAATAAAAAAATTACAAGAATAACAGTATTTTTTTAATGAAAGGGAAACCAAAATGAATCATCAGCAGAGCAAAAATATTACTGTAACATATACTGTACACCACTCAACTCTGCTGTGTGCATGGCAATGTGTGTGCATGTATGTCTCTATATGAAGTGCACTGAACTTTGGAGATGGGTTTCATTAGGCTTATCTAATGGGTTTTAGTGTGTCTGCAGCGTTGGCAACAGAATCCCAGTGAGCTTCCTTGAAGTGACTTAATTGGTGTGTCCTGTGTGCAGCGGCCGCTCTCCTCGTCAGGGGCTAACAGGCCTTAACACAGCACATGTGCTCCTTGTCTTTCAGAGCACGTATGACCGCTGTCCTCTGGAGCTGGTCCGATGCATCAAACACATCCTCTACACAGAGCAGAGGCTCGTCAGAGAGGCAACAAATGTGAGTAGGATGCTTGTGTGCGCTGTGAAATCCATACTCAAGGTGACACCTGCATGCACACATCAGCTCATTTGTCTATACACAGATGTCCTCAACAAAATCTAAACGTGCACTGACAAACCCCTGTGGCTTCTCTTCAACTACATAATGATTCAGAGATTGAATCATTAGATAACTACGCTATTTTCTCCACCTATTCCCCCAAAGTTTACAGATTGCCTTGTATTATTATAAATGTTCAGAAGCTCACACCTACTCAGAAATGCTGTAAAATGGCCTCATGAAAGCAACCCTTTTGTGTTTCTTCACGCTGCAATAAGGGGGAAGTCAAAAATGGAAGTAAAATGTTTCATTTTATAACAAGTACTGTGTTACAGAACCATGAAGCCATCAGTGCGAAAAACATCTGACTCTCAGCACCTCCTGGAGTAAATAGATTTTCAGTCACGGCATGCCTTTTCTATTAGTGGAATGCATATTTGGACTGATTGAATTCCACCCTGTGTAGCCTGAACATTTAGGCACCATCATAGCTTTAACTGACCACACATTCTGTCTGAGTATAAGCAAATGCATATCCTCCTTGTCTATTTGCAGTGTTCCCACTTTGCTCTTAGTCACTGGGGATTTTCTTTTAAAATAGCCCAGCTGCCACATGCAGGGGTCAGCGCATCATGACCAGCTAGGTTTTCTATCTGTGCTCCCTCCCTCACCAGTGGCCAGGCATTTCCCTTTGGCAGCTCTCCTAAACAATCCAGTGATAGCTGATGTATGGGCCATGCACCATCCAGTAGGGAACCAGTCTTTCCAGTGGATGTTTCCAAATGTGTCATTTCCTCCACCTCTCTCTGGACTTGTCTCTCATTCACACTTTCTCACTGACAGTCGAGCTCTCCTGTGGGGGGGATGATGGACAGCATGTCTCAGAAATACCAACAGATCAACCAAGCTTTTGAGGAGCTTCGTCTCATGACTCAGGACACTGAGAATGATTTGCGGAAGCTCCAGCACAACCAGGAGTACTTCATCATCCAGTACCAAGAGAGCCTTCGCATCCAGGGTGAGACCAGAGAGGAGTTTGTTGCTCTAAAGTGATGCAAGAAGAAATAGACTGTGAAGTGAATAAGCAGATGCAGTTCTGAAACTAAATCAATAGTCAGTTTACAGAAAAATTGTCATGAACATTTTTGGTGTTAAATTATTTCTCATTTATCTGGTTTAAGCTTTTCAAATTTGCATATTGGCTCATTCAGTTTTTTTTTCCTTGAATTGTAAGTTTGACCAAAAAAAATGCAATATGAAGGCACTAGCTGGACATTTGTCACCATTTCCTGACATTTTTCAAACTTTTTTTGAGTAATTAATTAACAGATAGAAAATGTAAACATGAACTAAATATTTAAAAAATCATTAGCTGAAGCCCTGAGTAATTTACTGTGCAGCCAGACTTTGCAACTGGACTTTACTTGAGTGTGAAGCTAGTGCATCAAAGTCATAACAGCTTAAAAATGATTGAAGGATTCAAATATTAAGGTGTGAAATAATAAAAGATCATTCCACATCAAGTTGTCTGAAATGCTGGATCCTATAGATCACATAGAAACATCTTCTTACCATAACCCAGCAACCTTTGTTGCTATATGTTGCATCATTCAGAAAACAACGTTTTGTTCTGTGTTATATGGTACAGAAGGTTCTCCTGGGTAAATCATTATTACCCCTGGGGGATAATGTATACTGTATGTGCACAGGTTTGAGAAATTTACCTCTTCTCTCTTTTCCTCCCTCTAACTCATCCCCACCTCTCTCCCTCTGGATGCCAACTTTGCTCCTCCCCAGCTCAGCTGACCAGCCTGGCCACGCTACCACCTGCTGATCGACAGCTCCGGGAGCCCACCCTTCTCAGCAAGAGAGCCACCGTGGAGGCATGGCTGACCAGAGAGGCCAACACACTACAGAAATACAGACTGGTAAGACATAAAAAATGTACTTTACCTTGTTTATGTATGTGAAACAGTATGACTTTTGTTTCTTCAGTGTGCGTATGTGCATGAATGCCAGTGTGTGTTTTGCCAGTAAGCCTCTCCACAAAGGAAAAATGTTTTGTCTGTCTGTGTGCAGGACCTGGCAGAGAAGCATCAGAAAACACTGCAGCTGTTGAGGAAGCAGCAAACCATCATTCTGGACGACGAACTGATTCAGTGGAAGAGACGGCAGCAGCTGGCAGGCAACGGGGGCCCACCAGAGGGAGGTTTGGACATCCTGCAGTCCTGGTGAGCACTCCACCTCCTACCAAGATCACAGCCACTAGACTCCCTCACAAAGCAAAGGTTTACACACTTGCAATTGAATACTAGTGAGTTTACTGGCTCCTAATAAGACACATTGGCAGACATAGGCTGGCATGTCTGTTTTTTAAGACTTCTAAGCCCATATTTTCAGACTGCTTGTACTCTTGTTGCTGTTTTGAGCTATCCTTACCTACTAAAGTAAAAATTTCTGCTGTACAAATTTCTGTAAGCAATGTATAAACATAAGAGCTCTGATCATGTCTGTGCCTAGGCTTAATTTTTATTTGTGTTTATTTGTTTGTGCGTATGTGTGTGCTGCCCATCAGGTGTGAGAAGCTGGCGGAAACTATCTGGCAGAACAGGCAGCAGATTAGAAGAGCAGAGCACCTCAGACAACAGCTGCCCATCCCCGGTCCCATTGAAGAACTTCTCAGTGAACTCAACAGTACTATCACAGATATCATCTCAGCATTGGTCACGAGGTGTGTGTGCATGTGTGTTTAGGTTTGTCTATGCTTCAGAAGGCTGAAACATGACTAAAAAAGCTGATTTAACAGCATGAATGTAGGTCAGCATAGCATCAATGTAAGTGTAAGTTGGTGGTGTTTATGTACATGGAAGCATCACCCTTTTCTGTGCTTCCCTTTATCCTAGCAAACCCTATATCACCAGTTAGTAAAATTAAATTATTCAGGCATTAAATTTATCCATCTAATGATTCAATCCACATGAGTGAAGTCACATAATATGAATGTGTGGGCATTTGTGAGCATATTTGTATTTTTTCCCTTGATTCTCCACTACATGTATGAGTGATTAACATCTGCTGAAGTGAGGACAGTTAAGTTTAGATTTGCCTTACACATTGTGCATTATATGTTTACTGTGCAGCCCCACAAACCTTTGGTTTTTAATAGATGTTGGGCAAAAATTAACATGGTTGAAACATTGACAGAGGACAGAAGAAGCACTGACATAAGGGAGAGGGTGGAGAAGGAGATGAGAGCCAGGGCTAAACGTAAATGTGCCCAAAGGCAAAGGATGGTAGTTGAATGCGCCTAAAGAGATTTGCAGAGGCAAAGAACATGCATTTTGCATAAGATTAATGGAAAGCAAGAGCACATACAACTTATTTCAGTATATTATTTTTGGCCCCAAAGGTACATGTGCTAGGTGTTTTTTGCCCTCCTGAGTTTCTGAGCAGGAATTGCAATTGTTTAGAGGATCTAAGAGATCTCTCCAGTGAGCAATAATGTAAGAGCTCAGAGATATACTGAGGTGCCAGACAGTGCAGAGCTTTAAAAACAAATAATGAAATTTTCAAAATAATCCTGAAACAAACAGGAAGATAATGTAGAGAAGCCAGAATGGGGATTATATGTTCACATTTCTGAGTATTAGTCAAAAATGCACAGCTGCATTCTGAACCAGCTGAAGACAGGACAGGGAAGCTTGAGAGATCCAAAATTACAGCACATTACAATACTCTGACCTAGAGCTAATGAATGCATGAATTGTCTTTGCAAAGTCCTGAAATGAGAGAAAATGTTTAATCTTAGATAACAGTCTCAACTGAAAAAAGCTTGTTTTAACAACCAAGTTGATCTATTTATTTCTAAGGGCACTATCAAAAGCCACCCCAAGGCTTTTTACCTGCAGTTTCACATAAGCAGCCAACGGACTAAGATCATAATTAGACAGTCCACTGCGGCGTCCAACCAACATGTTGTCTGTCTTAAAATTCAGTGATAGCCAACTATTTATGTCACACAAGCAATCAAATAAAGGTGATAACAGGCAATTATTCTTTCCAGTAACTGGTAAACAGATTTGAATATCATCAGCATAACAATGAAACATCAGCCCATATTTTTTAAAAATAGGCCCTAATGGAAGTAAATACAATGAAAATAGAACCGGACCAAGAATAGAGCCATGTGGAGCCCCAAATGTGAAAGAAGCAAGAGAGGAAGAAAAGTCTTCAATACATACTGAGAAACATCTATTAGACAGATATGACCCAAACCATTTCAAGACAAGACCTCGGGTACCCGCACACAAGACAGAAAAATATAATGATTCACAGTGTCAAATGCAGCTGATAAATCTAACAATACAGTATTAACAGTGCTGCATGAGCTGATTCTGTGCTGTGGCTAGTAATGCACTGTTATCACACACAGCACAGGTTAGTTTCCCTTAGCACATCTTCTCTGTATTCCCTTGAAGCCCCAAGAGGTTTCAGGCAGTTAATGGTAGAGTGTCGTCCACTGTGTTCAGCTTGAAGGCTCATAACAACAGTAAGTCTTTGCTTTCAAGTTATTCTCTGAGCATGCAGGCTTAATCATTAGGCTGTCTTCTCACTTTTCTTTTTGTGTTCAAATCAGAAGACATCTAGACAGAAAAGCAAAGTAACATTGTCAGATGAAAGTAATTGTTAGCCCTGTTAGTTTGCTACTTTCATTACCTTCCATTAGTGCTCAAGGTCAAATTTCAGGCCATTATCAAAGGCTAATGTTCTCAAGTGTGCAGGTCAGTAGAGCTCAAAGGAACCCTGCCGAGTTTCCATTGTCAACAGTTATTGCATTTGATGTTTCACACAAAAACACATGAACATGTTGAAAGATTTTCGACCTCAAAATATTTGTGGAGTCTTTTGGGTGTTTTAAACATGCAGTGTTTTATTCCTGTGTTTGGACACTTTGCAGTCTTAAGGTTATTGAGACCTGGTTTTAATTTGGAGATGAGTGCTACATGCTGCAGGGAGAAAATAAGACATGACATTTCTGGTGGTTTTCTTCTTTTCTTTGTACCATTTAAGGACAAGATGATTTCAACCAAACATGTTACATGACCTTAACTAACTGTGCTTCCAAGTCAGCTAATCAACAAGACGTTGTTTTGCCACTTAGTCTAATGCTGCTTTTGTCTCCACAGCACTTTCATCATTGAGAAACAACCTCCACAAGTGCTCAAAACCCAAACCAAATTTGCCGCTACAGTGCGTCTCCTAGTGGGTGGGAAGTTGAACGTGCACATGAACCCACCACAGGTCAAAGCCACCATCATTAGTGAACAGCAAGCCAAAGCCCTCCTGAAGAATGAAAACACAAGGAAGTAAGTCTAATGTTTCATTTATGTCACAACAGAAGATGTTACAATTACAAAGAGGACTTTTTTAAAATTCTCTGGAGCCTCACTAATGTCTCCTACTTGGTCACATTAGTGACATGGCTTACTTTAAATAAATATGGAAAATCTGGTTCTGAAGAAGACGCTTCAAGAAGTGACAGATACTACACAAGTGCTTTGGCATTCTAACAACAAAATGCTTCCTTCTTTGTATACACTTTTTAGTGTTCCCACTAAAAAGTGGGAAGACTGTAATGAGCTTCCATGTAGTGTTCCCACTTTTTAGTGGGAAGACTGTAATGAGCTTCCATGGTGCCATTAAGATAAATAGTTTTAGTTTTCTGGGATTACTGCATCCCAGGATGCATTCTGACCTAGTGTGTTTCCAGACCTCACCGCAAAAACATGGCTGGAACTTGAACAATGCCTCAGAGGAATCTATAGTGTGGATGCAGAATCCAAATTTAGCCTGTTCTGCCACGTCAGGCCACGTTCCTCCTGACCAACAGGAACCTTCCAGAACTGCATGTCAGCCAGGAAACCAGTGGCTCAACAGCTCAGCCATCATCCACTCTTTCTCGTCTTCAGTACATCGCTTAGTATGGCACCTGATCCACAGCCCAGAGACTTTTATTTGCTTTCTGCTAATCTGGAGAAGATAGAAATAGTTTAAAAAAATGAGCATAAACATCATTCATACACCCAGTGTGTTTTTTACTGAGCTGCTGCCATTCAAACAAAAAACATTGTCTTCATTTGTTTGTTATTCTGAGCTGGCAAGTGTGTCACAGAAGACTTACTTCTTGATTGTCTCTGTCATTCAGTGACAGCAGTGGGGAAATTCTCAACAATAACTGTGTGATGGAGTACCACCAGACTACAGGAACTCTCAGTGCCCACTTCAGGAACATGGTGAGTGGAGTCTTGTGTTCTAGATGAGCACATGACTTTATGGCACACCTCAGAATGTATCTAAATAAATCATTAGAAATTACAGTGCCAGTCAGAAGTTTGAATATTAGATTCTTCAAAGTAGCCACCTTTGGGAGCCACGTTCATTATAGTATTTGATGGTTTTTATTGGCTACACCTGAGAAACTTTAAGTTCTTTCTCTAAGTTTTCTGAACTGACTGACCTTCATATAATGATGGACTGTCATTTTATTTTATTGAGCGGTTTCCATGATAAGGATTACCACAGTAGTATACCAGCACTATGATAGTTTGATGTGAAACCAACTTTTCCACTGCTCCATCAAGTGCCACTGTTGGTTCAATAGAACTGTTCCACTGCTCCATCAAGTGCCACTGTTGATGCGCAGTGTGGGTATTACAGTACAGTATGTACTTAACATACCCATGGCAACTCAGCAATGCTTTGGAGGATCGGTGAGGAGCATATTAGAGCCTCTGCCTACATCACATATGTTGTTAGCAACAATCCCCAGAGTCCTCCATAGATTATTTACATGTTAGCACGGTAATGTGATTCAAAGTGAATTATGCATGCATGTGCTGTAGACGATGTACAGTAAGTTTGAATTGTTTGTGTAATTCGGGCAGCATTCTTACACATAATCTTTCATGTAGTCTTTGAAGAGGATCAAGCGATCGGACAGGAGAGGAGCAGAATCTGTCACAGAAGAGAAATTCACCATTTTGTTCGAGTCCCAGTTTAGTGTTGGAGGGAATGAGCTTGGCTTTCAAGTGAAGGTAAGAGCACGCAGACAGACAGGATGGACGAAAAGCTTACATTAGCCTTGGTACACAACAATACTATGCCTTCTTACTCCTGCGACAGTAGGAATCTGTTCATCCTTAAGCCTGTATCACCAAACTTTTACCATCTGCCCAGCGAACAGTAGTTGTTCCCATTTCCCATATGTCTTCTTCCCAGTGGTCTTATGATGTTGCTTAAAGGGCTTTATCATTACATTCAAAACATACTGTGATCATGTTTTTTGCTGTGTGTTTTACTGATGGCCTCTCTCTGCTTTTTCTGAACAGACATTATCACTTCCTGTAGTGGTGATAGTTCATGGTAGCCAAGACAATAACGCCACAGCAACTGTGTTGTGGGACAATGCTTTTGCAGAGCCGGTGAGTAAATGTTTGCATGTGTGATTGTGGGTTCAACATTTAATTTAGAAATGACTAAATATCAGCCTGTATTTTTTTTAAATATTACATAAACACCAGAATCACATAAACCTTTCGGTTTTATACATCAAATGTATCTTTATTCATGGGCAACACCATCAACAACATAGCATAATTATAACTTCTTCTATGATGACGTGAAGATATGTTATTACAACAGTGTATTAATACATTGTCATGTATTATTTATTTATACACCAGCCGCTACTTATGGCTGCCCACAGGAGGTGTTGTAGTTATTGACAAATCTATTAGTTAACACATATCTGCTTACAACACATGTTTTATTCACTGACAGTTTAAGCATTTGAAATAAGACACTATGCTCAGCCTCTGAAAGGCATTTGCTCTCATTACATTTCATAGACTAAACAGTTGATCAAAATGTAATCAGTAAGATAAACATCAAACATGACCGAGTAATCAACATGGCCTTAGCAAGTAGATTCATTTTACTATTCTATATCTATTCTGTCTGTTAGATAGCTATTTTATTTTGCTTTGGTCTGGAATGTTTAAAGCTAAATCTCTGACATGGTAGTACATATAAAAATAAGCTTTATTTACTCAGAGTATTTCCACTTAGTTTAGTACAGTCATACAGTTATACACATTCACATCTGGAAGCTGCCAAGTACAAACACAGCAGACCTGCAGGCCACTGAGCAGCTCCACTGGAGCAGCTGTAGTTAAGGGCCTTGCCCAAGGGCACCACGGTGGTGTTGATAAGGGATCTTCCAGTCACAAGCTTCCCTAACCTTTAGGCCACCACTGCCCTAAAACAGTTTGCTTTCAAAAACAACTTGTGCCTGAAACAGTTCTTTCTAGTACCTTGTTAAAATGTGTTTAAATTACATATTTCCTTCACCCTTATTGAAACTCCAGAACCTATTCATATGCAAATACTGTTCAGAGTTTAACTGCTGGGTAAAAGATGTCTCCTGTTTCACTGAAAGGTCATTCTCACTTTAAATGCACTGGAAATTGCATTTTGGAGTGCATGTCACAAAATTGTAAACATCAGAACCTGAGATTTAATTTGAGCACAGAGAAATGTTCCCCGTTAGGTAGATGAACGGGCAACCAGCCTTCTAGTGTCAAACTCTGCACATCCATCAGTGTGCACAGTGAAGCTCCGATATCCTGGTGAACTAATTAGATTATCACTATTTTGAATGGAGGGTGACTGTTATGAAATATGTTAGTCTTTGTGGAAATAATGATGCAATATACATAAAAAAATGCTGCAGCTGTCAGCACGTGCTTTTGGCTCATATTTGCACGTTATCTGTTACTGTGATTTGCATTCTGCTGCCACATTGCTCCAGCACATGTACATGCTCTCCTCTGCTCCGACAGGGACGGGTGCCTTTCCTTGTGCCAGATAAGGTGCTTTGGCCTCAGCTGTGTGATGCCATCAACATGAAGTACAAAGCTGAAGTGCAGAGTAATCGAGGTTTGTCTGAGGAGAACCTGGTCTTCTTGGCTCAAAAGGCCTTCAGCAGCTCCAGCAACAACCCCGACGACTACCGCAACATGACTATGACCTGGTCTCAGTTTAACAGGGTCAGCACCGATACCCACCCCCTTTTTTTTTTTTTACATGCCCACAGGCCAGTTTTAGTGAACCATTTCAGCTACACACATGTTCTCCAAAGACTGATTTACTGCTAGTTATTCATGCATAGAAATATTTCTTGCTCCATTTGCAGTGTCCCGGTTGCCCTATTCTGTAGTCCACTTAAATGAGAACACCTCATTGCTAGCTAGCTCTTCATCTTAATGGGCCTGTTTGTCCATCCAGTGAAAGGCTGGAGGCCTCATTTTCTGGCGCAAAGCAGCTGGCAGTGGCAGAAAACGCACTCACATTCACCACACACCATCAGTCTCATTAGATCACAGGAACATCAAGTTTCAGCTGCTTCACAGACTCGTGTAAAGGCTACACACATGCATGCGGCATACAGACGTCTTCTTTTGCTTCTTCTTCTTCTTCTCAGACACAGTGCCCAACATGTACACACACAGCTGCACACGTGGATAAATCATAAACACAACTTGGATGAGGACATGTTGTTCCCTGTGTTTATGGGCTGGATGGGCATGAAGAAATCTGAAAATGTTTTAAAAGATGTACATGTCAGTTTTTTCCCCCTGTCCTCTACAGGAAAGCTTGCCAGGAAGGAACTTCACATTTTGGCAGTGGTTTGATGGTGTGATGGAACTCACAAAAAAGCATCTCAAACCACACTGGAATGACGGGTAAGAATATCAGTTTCAATCTTTGACTGAAAAAAGTGGTAGAACAGAAAAAAATAAAGCAGCACTTTTCTTTTTTGTCAGTGTGACAGCTGGACAGCGTGTGCTGTGAAAGTATGTGTTTTCCTGTCCCTGTTTTGACAATCTTGTCGACCCAGGCAATGATTCACTTTCATTATTTTCCATGGCAAGCTGTGGAGCTGGATCGGCTCTCACCAGTAAACAAGGACTGAAATAAAGGACTGAGATGGTGAACGGTAGCACAGGACAATTATAATGTTTTTCTTTTTTATATATATATATATATAATCTTCTCTCGTTTTAGAGCCATCTTGGGCTTTGTAAACAAGCAGCAGGCTCAGGACATGCTGATGTCTAAACCCAATGGCACCTTCCTTCTGCGCTTCAGTGACTCTGAGATCGGAGGAATCACAATTGCCTGGGTGGCAGAAAATCCTAACAAAGCAGGTCTGTGATGTGCAGATGTTTGTAACAACACCAAATGGCAGACAACAGCATTCTCTGACCTTTAAAATTAAACTTTTTTATGGATCAGTTTACTTGGGTTTCTACACTTTTTGGCTGTGCAAGAAGTGAAGCAAGACTCTATTTATGTACAAGATTCTTGTTATGTTTTTGCTAAGTTAAAATAGCATTAAACTGCTAGTGCTGTGTTGACCATTATGGGGCAGAAAGACGAAGTCTGGACTCATGGTAGCAGAGGTCTGACATACTATTGACTTAGCAAGTGCTTATTAATAATGTCATAGCAACTGGATTTTACTGAAAAGTCTAGGAGAATAGCAGCATGGGCATCCCAATCAACTTGCTCTCATTTTAAACTGCTGACAGTAAGTGTGATAATTGCTCAATTTTAGCCCCACTTCAGGTGGCAAACATCTTCTAAAGGCAGGTTTCTTCAACTTGTAAGATGTTGTCACCAGCCATTTACTCAGCATTTCTGCTGTTTTGTACATGTAGTTTGAGCATCTGTAAACAGTTTCATGAGGGGTTTGGGTAAGACTGAACCATATGGACCAGAAAAAGGCAGAAAAACAATGAGCTTAAACCAACCATAACCTATTATCAGTATTTTCAAATCATAAATGTAACTTTTAAGGCTTAATGTGTGAGTATAGCGTGTGACAGGATGGCAGGAGACATGTAGTTTTTAGATTATTCGGGTGTTGTAATAGTGTAATTAGAATGTTTAGGATTAAAGATCATTGCTGATGCTGTGATGTGGGTGTTTCTCCAGGTGAGAGAATGGTTTGGAACCTCATGCCCTACACAACCAAAGACTTCTCTATTCGTTCTCTGGCCGACCGCATCAGCGATCTCAATCACCTCCTGTTCCTCTACCCTGACAGACCCAAGGATGAGGTGTTCTCCAAATATTACACCCCGCCTCTCTGTAAGCCACTTCCTTTTTGCACTGGCTACAATTACTTTTAAAATTTTAATATCCCAGCTGCAAACCTCCCATTGTGAACGGGTGTCGTGATTGCTCAATGATGACTGCAGTGAACTGTCAGTGATATTCTGCCCCTGTGCTTGTTTGTTTTAAAGCCAAAGCAGTGGACGGCTATGTGAAACCACAGATCAAACAAGTGGTGCCTGAGTAAGTATCAAGCTCCCTGTTCATTTCAAAAAAAACCTGCTCCTGCTGTCCTTCTTGTCTTCTCCGCCATCCATCCACCAGCTCGTCCTTTGTGACAACATTTAGAGTTAATCTCTAAATATTGGACCTTGAATAAATATGAGCTATTAGTTCACTGTTACAGTTGGAGGAAGTCAATTAAGGGAAGGCCGGGGTTCCTGAGCAGGCTTGTCTTCCACTCATCATTAGAGTAAGGCTTGTTAGTTAGCAAGCCCTACTCCCTGCCTGTCTCTGTGGTCGGTTTACCTGCAGTAGAGAGAATGGTCGTAATGATGCAGTCAGGTCTGGAAAACATGCTGAGGGTAGTTGCTTAGGCAACTGCTGAGCGTAGACTCATAGGCTTCTATCTTGGGTTTAAATGTGTGTGTATGTGTGTGGCCTTGTTTTTCTATATTTGTGCGGCCCAAACTTCATGAGTTACTATCTTCATGGGGACCGGCTGCTGGTCCCCACAACATAGTTTGTGGAATTCTATGAAAACGATGGGGTGTAAGGTTAAGTATTAGGGTTAGGGTTAAGGTTAGGCAAGTAGCGGCTCTGGTTAAGGTTAGGATAAGTCTCCTGGAAATGAATGTAAGCCTATGTAGAGACCCGGTAAGTGACAAAAACAAGGATGCGTGTGTGTGTCTGTGTGTGTACAGGTTTGCTACAGCCAATCCAGACCCAACAAGTGCGAACGCAACCTATATGGATCATGGCGCCTCCCCAGCACCTGTCATTCACCCCCACACCTACGGAACATTCTCAACTATGTGAGTCAATAAGTCCTTTGAACATATGAGCTGCTCCGTGTGAGTGTGTATGCATTTTTTGTGTGTACTGTAAGGAGTATCTTGTGGCACCTGCTGTTCTTGGTGATGTGCTGCCAGCTTGTCTGAATGTGGTTGGTTCCTCTCTCTGTCCTGTGGCAGGGGTGACTCTATGTTAGATGCGGATGGAGACTTTGACCTGGATGACACAATGGACGTGGCAAGGCATGTAGAAGAGCTCCTCCGGCGGCCTGTAGAGAGCCAGTGGGGTGGCCAACAGTCTTGACCTTTGACCTTTAAACCTGTGACAACACCATACAAGTCCTTGTCCCACTCACATTGACATTTCTCATGGTTTGGTTCCATTCATTTTGTTTCAGATAGCTACAATGTGAAATGTTGATAATAGTTGTGATTTTTTTTTTTTTTTCAGCATGAGAGCATGCATGTCAGTAACATGTCTTAGTTCTATTTGTGTCCACAAGTGTTTGTAAAACAGGCTAGGTATAATGCAAAACCTACAGTGTTCCTCCAGTATTGTGAAAAAGAAGTAATGTTCATTCACAATGTGCATGCATGTCCATTTCCCGATTGAAATAATATGCTACTGTATGAAGTCATTTTAACAGGTGAATGTTTTTATTTTGTCATATTTTCTTCTATGTAAATGGGTAATCAGTATTTTGATAATGACCTTGAATTTGCCCTTTGAGAAGAAAGGAAAGTTTTGCTTTCGCTCTAAACATCATCTGAGTCATTGCTCTGCAGAGCTGCAGTCAGTTTTTCAAATCCATATACACTAACCTAAAGGCATAGCAACTTTGTGCGCTCTGCTACTGACACACACATCAGTATCGTATAAATGTACTTGTTCACCAGCTGAAACCCCCGGGGGGGTGGGTTATTCACCTTCTTTGCGCTCACAGGGCTATTTATCTTCTGTTTGTACACAGAAATGCAAATCTAAGCATTTACCCAGCACTGCCTGCTTAACCCTCTCAGGTCCCTCTGTTCCATCGTCAATGCTACCTCGCATTATTCTGCTGACAGTTGTTGTTGCGTTTGTGTCTGTTGTTGTTTCTGCACCACATTCACACCATTAGTCAGTGGGTTTTTGTTATTGTAATTTGTGCTGTTGTGTGTGAAGAAGATCCCTTGCTGCCTGAGGGCTAACTCTGTTGGCTGTTTTATGCTTGAAACCTCCTCACCTGAAGAAGTCTAGACTGATGAAGAATCTTGTGTGGTCGGTATGCCTGTATATTTGGGGCTTTGCTGCTCCATTCTGACTTTCACTGCCTATCCCTGTAGCAGTGCCATGACAGTGTGACATAACCAGCATGTGCATGTCACCGTGTGACAGCCAGACTGTGCCATACGCTGACTTTGCAAGGCATAGATAGATAGGTGCAGGCTTCGAATGCTTGCTCAGCCTCACCAGCTGCTCAAGGATGTCAAGTTATGTCTATCTTTGGCTTTTGGTATCACTCAACATACGTTTTCTTTGCTGCATATAAAAGAGAAATACATTAGTCTAATATGCTGAGACTATTACCCCACTGCCTCCACTTGAAACACACACACACAATGCTGGATAGAAAATATGTCACTGATCACAGCCTTGAACTTCGAGAATGAATCGCTTTGCTTAACTGATGTGCAAGCAAAATGGAAAATTGTATATGAATACAGAATATAAACGTATCTTCTCTATCATAATTCTATTTTATTGTTTCTCTGGTACACCCTTAGTGAATGTAGCCCGTTTGTCTGACAGCGTTGAGGATTCAAATACCAACTCAATCTGAGCAGAAGTCTTGTGGTGCATGTCACCAGTAGCAGTTGAAAAAACACTGATCAACTGGAAATCAGAGAAAGATGTATGATGTATGTGTGTATTTGTCCAACAGACTTTACAATATTTAAAATATCCTCTCACCTTTATTTTTATGGCTTTTGTATTTTGGGCTTTTTTCCCTGTATTTCATATCTCAACGTACCTAACCCTAACCACAGGCAGTCTTGTGGGAAACATGTAGCTCTCATTACCATTATTCTCATCATTTTTGAGCTTTGTTTCACTAGAATGTGTATTTTTTTCAAGATATAGATGGCGCTGTTTGGTGTATGTACAATGTTTGTGGTTTGGATTTATCACTTGGATTTTTTCCAAGAGAAACAGCTGTTGAGTTGCAAAGAATATAATAAAGTTTTATAAATAATTTGAACTCAGCCTGTAGAAGTACCAAAGATTTTGATGTCATTAAAAAACACATGCATTTCTTTTTTATGTGTGCAGTCACCGCAGTCAGTCTGACGATCAAGAAGCTCAACAGGGAAATGGGTGTATCACATGCATCATGTGCAGTATAATAGGATCAGTGCACCTGAACACTCGGTCTGCTGCATTTTGCAACGCGTGAAAGAACTTTCATCATATAAACATGGACCCAGCAATTTTATGTTTAAACTTATTACAAACTATTCCACTTATTAATGTAGTGGAAAATATTACAGCCTTGGCTTCAGAGTAGAAAGTTCCTCATTTTACTGAGAAACCCTCCCTTGAAGACATCCCCAATGATACTTGACATTAAATCAATATGTTGCCATACAATGCAGGAATTAATCATTTCATTTTAAAGGAACAAACCAGCAGACTTTCCATCACTGTAGACTCATAAATTGTTGTTTAGATATCTCTGCTGATGTCAGCCACTTCTTTACTAGTTTTTATAGAATACAAGCGTCTTAATTATAGACTGTGCTAAATGGCTCAACATTCAAAATGTAATGTTCATTTGAATGTGCCATGTGACCATAAGAGATGGTAAGTATGCAGAGCTACCTAAAAAGAACTGTTTGTGTGTGAACATATGTGTGTTTTACCACATTATCCATCTGTACTTGCACAATAGTTCTTCACAACCTCAGAAGTTGAATTCTTGTCTTGATCACAAATTGTCTGAATAAGCTCATTTCTGCCATCTGGTGGGGATAAGCTCTGTGTGTGTTTTGATTTGTAGCTTTTGCCAGTTACTTGTTGGGAGTCATGTTCAGACCCAGGGAAAGTTATAAGAAAATCTACTTTGCATGGCATTTAAACAAATGTGAATGGTTATTGCTTATTTCATCATCAAGTTATAGATCTAGAATTTCATTGGGTGGTTATTTTAGACAAAATGTAATAATTATGGCCTTTAGTATTTAAATGATTTATTCCTATGGGTTACTGTGTTAAAGGCTAAAAATGTGCACAGGTAAATGATACCATGCCAGTGTAAAAGGCTGCCAGAGGTCAGTGGAGGGTAGCTGCTTGGACATTAATCCTGCATTCATTACAGGAGCTTTAAAGCAGAAGTATAGCTGGAACACTGTGGTTTGCATCTGAAGTGGGGGTCCTTAAATAGCATACAGCAGACAAGCCACTGTTTCCAGGTACAGTGTACAATAAGTATAATATTTCAGATGACTAAGTTTGGCAACTGCTTTGCACAATAAAATACAGTAATGACTGAAGAAAATTAAAAAAAAAAGATAAATTACAGAGATAAATGTATTTTACTAGTTACAGAATATATAATTGGAATTGAGACCCATGGATGAAAAGGGGTCAAATGAAAATACAAAGGGTATAGGTTTCAGTCTGTATTGCTCCTTAAGGCTGTGAAAAACTCAGGTATATGTGTATGATTCAAAGGTAATGTCAGTTTCTTCAGGGGGCACCAGATATTGTTTTGCCTTGGAGATGTAAAATTCTAGGTATTTAAGCCCCATGGTGGTAGATGACTTTAATAAACTATGCACACATTGTTGTTTGGCAGAAACTGCTGTGCTGTCTCTAACTCTTCTTCCTAATAGGTTCTGTATTTCCTGTGTTGCCAGTTCTTTGTCAACCAGTTTGAAAGGCCAATCAATCTCTGCATTTAGTTAAAGCTTTTTCTTTAGTCTCTCATGAGGCCCAGTGTTTGACATACAGTGCATTTCTTTGTCCTTGACTATAATTTATTGGCAGATTACAGTAACTGAAAGCTGTGCTGAGGCTTTGTGTTGACCAGCTGGGTGAGCGGACTTCCCTCCATCTCTGAAAATGATTATCTTTCTAGCCAAAAGATAAAGAAGCACATGAGTAAGATGAAAAACAGAGAGAAAATCAACTGGACTTCTCCTGCTCAACACCAGTTGGACAGCACTGATGAAGCCTCTTGGATGAGAGGTGAAACGCCTTCTACCTAAAACCAAGTCCAGTTGATTTTTTTCTACGTTTTTTCAGCTTACTATGACCTGGATGACTGAGAATCTGCATGGACAAGAGTATTTATCTTTATTCTAGCTCATTAAACTATATCAACACCAGGTGTCAGTAAAGTCCAATGGATCCGACAGAGGACAGCTGTGAAGCTTCAGTAATGATTCAGACATTAGATAAAACATGATAGAGAGAGAAAAATAAAAGCTCAAACAAAATGCAAACATATAATAAAAACTATACAAAGAAGTGCTAGATGTTCTTATAAATTCTGAATAAATCCTCTGCTTCTACATGTGATCTTGTAGCTATCACAATCCAAGTATGACACTTCACTAGCACTGTCCATGCGGTGGCCATCCATTCTCCCCCAAACCAATTAAAAATGTGTAAAACTGATTTAAATTATTTTGCCACTTCTGCTTTACAATTGAAAAAAGCCTTATAATGCAATATAGCATGAAAATCCTGTTAAAACAGAAATCACATCTTGATGACATGCTCACAGAATGGGCTTTCAGATCCTGACCTGTGCTTCTTTAAGTTCCTCATTTCACCTTAAAGGCTACACTGCTGAACTTTGACCTTCTACACTCAACCTCAGCCTTCATCTCTGCATGCTTTATTAGTCTAATTAACTTGTAATCTTGTCAGTGAAAACCCCAATAAAATGAACAAGAAGTTAAAAGCGGAGTAACTGTTTTACCACACTCTTTACTGAGACCAAATCACATTTATAATGGAAGCCTTTGAGGTAGAACTGGAAACTCAGCACTTTTGTCTTTGTTAATCATAAATCAAACTGAACCTGTTTTCCTACGTATGTAAACAAAACTCCTACAGCATCATGAAACATTAATTAGATCCTTTGCGGCGTGTTAATCCTGTGAGATTCTCGTGTTTTGTTGTTGTTTAAATCATAGATTGTGCCTTTTAAGACCAATTGTTGGTGTAAAAGTACACTGTGAAACCTACAGTACAAAAAAAAGTGTTTATGAGAAAACTGTATACATGGTTTCTGTTCCTGTTGAACTGATAATCACATGGGCGGGCAGAGGAAGTGTGGTGGCAAAGCTCAGGAAGACACACCTACCCCTCCCCATCTGTGATCTGCAGGAACTTCCTCTATAAATAATATTTAAATTTACACTTCCCACATTATACATGTATCTGTGAGAAAAAAATTGTTGATCTTGTGTTTTCATTTGTATCTCAGTATCTTCCTTTGAAGTTAGAGAAAGGTAATTATAACTGATGCCGTAGATGATGTAAATGAGAAATAAAGGTGTGAGGGAACAAACTGACAAACAAACAAACATTTGACCAGGTAACTCTGTCTTCTTTTCCTCTATAGGCATCTGAGATTGGAAGACTCGATCAATAGTCAGTCAACACCATCATTACAAATGGTCTGGCTTCTGTTGATGGGCCCCAGTGGCAGGAGAGAAGCATCAGAGGTCTGGTGATGGAGATCCTTTGGTTTGTACCTCACAGCTACTGCAGTGAGAGGAAGCGGTGCCTTACTCCCCGCAGCCATGGCTAATGTCCTGCCACGGGAAACTACAGGGAAACAGCAGGGGTGTTATTTTAGAGTGACGTTGCCAGTTTCAGTGTTCAATTGTGCTGATACAGCCTTCTCTGTATTTCACATTCTCTCTCACTTAGTGGTTTATTTTAGCTCTTTTTTTGGCCAAAAGTTGTTTATCTTTTGTCATCACTCCTGATATGGTCATTTATCAAGTCACTAAGTAAATATGTGCACTGTAACATACAGCACGTGCGCTCATTTTAAGTCCACGTGGAGCTGATGTTTGAATTTGGACACCAGTCGTCGCAAGCTTTTTCATATTAAAGTGAGATGGCTGGGCCAGGAGGGGAGGCTTTTAAAAGCAGAACTTTTGCTGAATTATTTCTGAGAATGCATAATACATGACCCTGAGAGACCTTGAGGGAAAAGAGAGGGCAGCGAGAACGAGTGAGGAAAAGAAGGTGGCATGAAATCTCTACAGCTTCCTCAGTCAAATGGCAAACACCATTACTTCATCCACTGCTCACACTCGTTCTCTGTCATATAGTTTGTTTCTCAGATTTAATTCACTTCTCGCTGTTCAGCTTGTCCTTGAGATGTAAACTTCAACAATACTCAGATGTGTGTAAATCTGTCCTATTCACTGATCTGAATGTGAATTAATAGCACTAGCAGAATTTAATATGACCTTTAGCTTCTATAGACTGTCCCACCTTCAGACGAAACCCATACTGTCATGTGGCTGCTGCTACTTAAAGGAAATCCTTTTCCTAGTATTTCCAAAATTTACACAAAGGACAAAAACCTAGTGTGACCATGATGCATAGACATTGTGTTGGCTCTGATTAGTCTGGCCATATTTGGCAATTATAAACAGATGCTCTCGCACACATTCTCTGCTGCACATGACTCCTTTTGTACAAGCATGGCTGTGATTTGATTTGCCTCTTCGGTGGGCTGCATTGTCCCAGCATACTGATGATGTGAGTTGGCTTGACATCGATTGTTACGCCCTCCATTGTTGTAGTTTGTTAGGCCTGGCTTCAGACGCATCTGAGACAGCGATGCCAAGGTTAGACTGCATGTAATGATGTTGCATGACTGCAGTCTTTCCAATTTACTCTGGATGCAACTGTAAATGAATAGGACTCATGCTCACAGCCTCAGCTCTGTTGTTCCCTCCTGCTGATTGTCTTCAAATGAATACCAAGAAGATGGGAGGCGGGGTGTCCTTGTGTATTTGATGAAGAGGCATATTGTGAAATTACAGTGTCATTTCATGTGTTCTGTAATGTCTTTTTTGGTGGGAAAAAACTGTATAAAAATAGAATATTACTGACAAAAATGTTTCTGAGACAGATGCGGGCTTAATTAGAACCATTATTAGTTTCTATTATGCTCATTTAGATTAGATGCAAACATGTACATCTAATGTTACAACTACAAACACGTCTTAAGGATTAAGGTTGAGTGTATTGTCAGCAGAGGTGGAAAGTAATTAAAGTATGCACATTAACTCAAGTACTGTACTTTAGTACAGTGTTGAGGTATCTGTACTTTACTTGCATATTGTCATTTTTTGTTGATGAATCAGTAAATATCACAGAATTTAAAGGTAGTACCAACATCACCCTGTTATCTGTCCTCTATCATTACGTCCTGGTAACCTTGGAGTGGGGTGTCGACATTGATTTTATTTATTGAAAGACAAAACAATAGGCCAGATAGAAACATTTCTAACCTATAAGTTAATAACAAACTTACAGGTTAATGAAAAAATATACCCAACTGTTATTCATTGGCTTTCTTATATGGTTGTCAAATGCTTAGCGTTGGGCCAGAGATGTTTAAAAAGTCAAAAGTCTGATTTAAAAAGCTACACCCATGCAGCAGCAGTCACTTTACTTATCTGTTGTGGTTGCAGCTGGAAACCACTCCGGCTGCAGTTACTTTCTGTTTATACAAGACCTGCCAGTTTTTTCCTGCTTGACTTTCACCAATATTTTATATAAACATCCCACAGTGGTTCTGTTTCCTTTCAGAGGGCACAATCACAGTAAAATTAGTTGAAAAAATCTCTTAAATTGGGGATTTTAAGTTTGTATTTTATTTTTAAAATCTGGTTTTGCACATTTTTTTCTTTGTTTTACAAAATCTAATTTTCACAAATGTTTAAATTGGCACTCTCGAGCTCCCTCTTATGGAGAGCTAGTTTACTAAATGGCAGAAAGTGAGGTCGTGAGTGAGTTACACGCTCCATGAGGTGCTCACTAATACCGTAGGGTGCAAAACGTGTGAAATATCCGGATTAAACTCTGTGTAAATGTCATTGTAGAGGTGAGACTTGCTCCGCGAGATTATGGATTTAACTGTACACACGCGATGGTGTGGGCACGCGTTTGTGCGTTTATTGCGCCCTCGCAGTCTTGAATTTGTCCCGCGGATTTAGCAGGCACCGCAACAACAGTGCACAGGACGTTAGGAGATGCGCACGAGAGTGCACAGAAGCGGACGTGGTGAGCGAAACAGATTCTTGGGGACCAGGAGACGAAAGTGTACGCTGTAAACAGAAACGGTGGCAGCAAACCCTGATCGTAAATCAGAATCTCCGGTGTTTTTGAGCAAATGCCTCCAGTCCGCTAATCGGAGACGGTCGTGTGCGGGTAGGTTAAACCTTCAGCTCATTATTTCACCAGGACGCTTCAATGTGTGACTATACGCTGCCCGGCTTCACACGCGACCGTGCGCTCCGATGATGAACCGGCAGCGGTGATCCGTGAATAAGACGCGTTGCCCTGGACATCAAGTCCTCCGTGCTTTGAGAAAATGGGTTTTTACATTGTTGAGGGGAGGGCTTTACTGTAACTGGCGGATCATGGAAGGGGTACACGCTTCAGATGCTGTGTCGGGACATTTTTTGGATCCTGCCATCGGCGCCATGCCTCCCCAGGGCGCGACCAACGCAGCAGGTATCACCGGCGTTGCGTCCGCACTGACCCCGTCCGGAACCCGGGCGTACTTGGATGTGTCGGCCGCTCCACAGGGCTACGGGGCCGAAGGAGTTTACACCAATAGACGGTACAGGGAGCACGGCAACCCAAGGATCGGGAGTGGCAGCCGTGATAATTCCGCCGAGAGAAGCCAGGGAGCTGGAAACACACCTTGCGGCATCATGAAGGTTGGTGGAAACACTTAATTCTCCTTGTCCGTGATTCTCAAGGTGCCACAAGGAGGATTTCCCAAGTTGCTGTGCCACAGTATAGCCAAACAACACAGTGTTTCTTAACAGTGGTCCAGACATCCAGGGGTCCTATAGAGAATTTCACTGGCTATCCCAGGAAAATGAGATTCAGGCAGCATTTATAACAGAAGTTATACAATATACCCCTAGATAAACTTTATTTCACCACTTATAGCATCACCATTTAATAGCCTACTAATCAAGAAAAAGGAATCTTCCCTTGGAGTTTCTACAGAGCACCTGCTGTGTTGGGTTTTTCCACTGGAGTTCCCTGTGGGTCAAACTCACTGATGCAATCCACAGACTCCTTGACATGAAGTTAACACTATGTACTGCAGCAATTATCTTGGAAAAAACCCTCAGACATTGGACCTTTAATGTCAGTTCCATCTGCAGCGTGTTAGAAGGAGCCTAACTATTATTATTATTCGGAGTTGGTTACTGCTGCAGTTGCTACAGCAGCAGTTAACCCGTTATGCTTAGCATACTGCAGCCTATAATACTCCAGAACGGTAGCGTAATAATGCACCAGTACAAAAAGGTATTTGTTTTTAGGATATACTTGATTTGTGGGCCAGGGGCAGGCTGCCCTTCTCCATATCACCCTTGCAGAACTACATATAGAGTGGTTTTAATAATTCTAAAGGTTGCCCAGCTCTAATTAGGCTTCCCATTACTGGAGGTTAATTAACTGGACTTTCACACACTGCCAGAGGCAAGATGGAAAGCCTCCTCATATGATTTATATACTGTTACCCCACATTATGCTTTTAGGACACAAGAAGGCATTGTTTTTTACAACACAGAGTGCAATCTGTTAGCATGACAGACTGTATAATGGGGTTCTTGGTGAAGATCGAGGTTTTGCGTAGGTGGAACACACTGAGAGTTGCGTTCTGTCATATCAGACCTAGTTTGCTTAGCAACTGACATAAAACAATGGAGACTAAAGTCACTGTTACCCCCATTACTGGCTTTTCTGTGGATGCGGACAAACACAACGCAGTACCCCATCAAACAACCTTTATATGAACACAGACCTTCAGATGCACAATCTGCTGCTGGTACAACAGTGGAGGTACAGTTTTTTACTGTTTTCATCTTTGGCTTTACTATGAAAACATTTGCTCCCCATAAAAGTAAATAAATCTTGAAATATATGTCCCGGAAGCCCTAAATCAATCCTCTCTCTTCTAAACAATCAGTCCACCACTGTGAAGCTCATGAGCATGACAGGAAAACTGGAGGGGATTGTACTCTCTGGATATGACTGATAACAAATCTGATTCTTTGAATACCATGCTCGTATTATGATAGAAAGTGATCCCGCTGAGCTTTGATAGTATATGTGATGAAGTACAGCAAATTCTCATCTCTTTAAATAACCAGGTGCAGCTCTAAATCACACCAGTACACCAGTAGATCCACAAAATCATACATTACAGCTTAGACTGTGCTGTTGTTTTCAGAACTGACCCATGATCTGTGTGATTTATTTGGAATACAGAACAAGCAGTTTTTGAATGCCTTCACACCTCATGTCTCTTGGGTGCAGTTTCGACATTACATGTAATCACCACGGTGGTGATCCATTATACCCTCTCTACGCAGTGCACTGACATTTCTGTTAGGTGATCTTGTGTACTTGACTGCAGTTGTAGTCTACTGCACATGTTCTTGGTGAAATAACGTGAAAGCTCAGTTATGTGAAAGACCGAACTGATCAGCCGACTAAACTGACAAAGTACAGGGAACCTTTACACTTAAATTCTGCACAGTTAGTGGAATGACCTTCTTTTGTGTTTCATCAGACAGCAGTCAGTGCTGTAGAAAACCCATCTGCTACACTTAAAATACTAGTTTTTGTTTAAATATTAATAGATTGCATTTTCCTGCACACATCATTTCATTCTTGCACACGGTTTTAAGTAAAGTTTTTTTCTATATCACGTTAGCAAATGTTGTTGCAGTTACTCTGACTTATGTTTTTCGCACAGTGACCTTGTGGAATAAGTTTGAAT
Organism: Monopterus albus; assembly: GCF_001952655.1. Lineage (NCBI taxonomy): Eukaryota > Metazoa > Chordata > Actinopteri > Synbranchiformes > Synbranchidae > Monopterus > Monopterus albus. Next base: position 768,876 of record NW_018127965.1, read on the forward strand.
TTTTAATATAGGTATTCAAAGTACAGAGGTGAAACATTTGCATCACTAAGCCTGAAGTAACTCTTTCAGCTATGATAGTTTTTTATGTTCAGGTTTGCCCAGTTAGGGGTTCATCACACATTATAGTCATGATAAGGTACACACTGAATGAGCAGAGCATGCTGGGAAACTGGGTCAGTCATTCTGTAGACCTGATTCATGTATACACCACCTACAGTTGAGCAGCACTTTGCAGCATATGTGTTATAGTGAAGCTTAAAAAGGTGAAGGGGCCACAGGTTCTGTGGGAATGGGGAAGCAAATGATCAATTACAGCACTGCATTACTTCATTAGCTTGGTCCTCAGTAAGCAAAACTTAGAAGAGAGGAGTGTGTGTCTGTCCCTTAAGAGCAGGGGTTTTCAACTAATTGTGACCCAAGGACCACCATTCTGACTAAGAAGCAAACCAATGTTGTGAGGAGGCTACACTGGATGGACACTATTTTAGTCCTGAAAGTCACCTTGGCTTTTCTAAATTGTATATATTTGCATGAAATCGATTATTCGCAAGCAAGTAATACATGGAAATTAGTTTTAAAAATTCCTAGAGTTAAATTACATTACTGAATGCGTGATCAGGGATCACCTGCAGTGTATTTGGACCACCAGCGGGCCGCGGACCAAGGGTCAAAAACCCCTGCTTAAAAGGGAATCCAGCTTTGTTCTCTTGTCATTTCCTTTGCAGGGTGACGATGTCATGGTGGAGAGGGTGCAAAGTGGCTAGAGTGGTGTTTATGATGCAGCCTTGTTATGTAATTCTGGACTGTGGACAGCTGCAAGGCCAGCTCCAGCCTGGCTGCTGGGCAGAGGGAACCAACATCCAGCACAACTAGAGAAGGATCAAACATGATTTTACCAAGAATTTGAGGATGGCACTAATGCATCTTAGCATAATGTGCCCCTCATCCTTGCATTCTGCAGAGATCATCAATTCAGTATTAGATAAAAGGTTAAACATTTTGTTTTCAGAGATCTCCAAGAAAAAAAACCCAACTGTTCACAGCTAGGTTAAAGGTGATCTAAAAAGAAGGAAAGGCATCAGTGTTGATGTCCACTGGGATTAAAGATCAATAAAGATCACACAGTCATCAGCCTTGCCTAAGGTCCTCTCCCATCCACCTCCACACTGCCTCCTTGAGTGGCAGGATATCAATTCCCCCTCCTGTTTATGGCCTCATATAATAGGTTTGAGACAAACTGACCCAGTAGGCTCACTCATCAGTTCAAGAGTGCACTGGGATATTTAACAAGGGACTTACATATACACTATGACTGGCTGATATGTAGAGGAGTCACGCTCATTGACTGAGAGTAAAGAAAGACAGTAGATCTTACAAGGGGAGATGTGCAGGTGTTACTTTGATTTTCAGGAGATTTCAAAGATGAAAGATTCAGGGTTTGCTTTGGAGGGATTTTTAAACATTTCTGATGTGGTCAACTAAATCTAGTGTCTGGTGTTTAAAGAGGAGATTGTGAGACTATGTTCCATTTCCATTAAGAACAGAAATGTCTTGTTAAAACAGGAAATGGGAGATGTCATTCTTATGCACTTGGAAATGCAAACCTGCCTGTCCTCTGGTAAAGTGAAGCATTCTGCCACAGAGAAACAGGGCATAAAAGAAATAAGTACAGGTGTCAAAATGCTCCTTCCAATCTCAGAGTCATCCTCCTCCACATACTGACCATACAAATAGAAAGAGTTCAGTACTGTCTTTGACCACCTCTGGCCCTGGTAACAGCCGTAGTGTCTGAGTGTTAAAGCCGACCACGCGCACATTACTGCCTTTCAGAACTGCCCAAGGTTGATGAGTCGGTTGTCCGTTTTATGGCGCATCCAAGTTCATCCCAGAGTTCAGCGAGATTGATATCTGGCTGGTTGCAAGGTCATCAGTATCACTGTGGAGGATTCTTGCACTATGACAGGGCACATTATGATGATTAAAATATCTGTCCCCCCAGAGGTTTATAGTGGCTGTGAATGGTGGAACCTGTGATGATGTGAGGGTGGACTGTGCCATGGAGGCTTTACTTGTGATATTGTGATGTTAGCTGTCATGGCAGTGACTTGAGATGAGGCCCCCATGGATATACATTTGCCATTGCATACATCTGTGTATGGATTGTAGAGCTGGTTAATCAATTGGTTGATCGATGTAAAGGTAATTGGCAACTATTTTGATAATCAATTAAACATGTTGGAGTCATTTTATGTCTAAATTCTCTGGTTTCAGCTTCTCAAATGTGAGTGTTTTCTGGTTTCCTTAGTCTTTTGTGACAATAAATAGATATCTTTGGGTTTTTACCTGTTTATTGTAAAAACAAGAAACTTGAAGAGATCACACTGGACTCTGGGGTGGACATTTTCACAATGTTCTGACATTTATTGACCCAATGGCTGATTGATTACTCAAGAAAATAACAGACAGAGTAATCAATAATGAAAATAATTGTTAGTTGCTGCCCAAATAGAATCACAGAAGCTTCCTTAATAAACATACGGATCAAAAGTGTAGTAGGAGTCAGAGGCTGCGATCAGTGGATATTTCAGAGATCAGAAGTGACTTGTAAACAGCTGAATAAGTTATCAAGTTGATCTTGCCGAGGAAATGTAATTAAATTATTGACAAATAATCAGATTATTTTAATGATGAAAATAACTGTTGGCTGTAGACCTAACATGCTGACATATAGAATTAAAGCTACAGTATGTAACTGTTTCAAATATTTTTGTTGTAGTAATCTGCTCCAAAACTTAGAGAGATATTAACTTCTTTAAGGTTTTATGCAGGATTGACCTGTCTAACCAATCAGAGATGTTCAGTTATTTCTGCTTGATCAGTAATTTGTGTTGCATCCCCATTTCTTGTAATTTAATCACAACAAATATCTGAAGAGCTGGGCGGAGCTTAGCTGATTGTAGTAGAGCATAGTGGAGCAGGGAGAGGGAGCGCTGGGCGGAGCAGGGTGGATTGATGCTAATGCTACTTTAAGTTACGTTCTGTATTGTGGCTTTAAACTTCTGAATGCAGCTCCAGCTCTCCTACATCAGCTCAGGTTTGCTTAGGCCACTGATAAACTGGGTATTTATAACCAAATGGATGTGTTATGTCCTTGGTATCCTCAAAAGAATTTAAACTCACTTTACACTGAAATTATTTTGCCTAGAAAGAAAATATTTCTCAGTGATTTAATGATGTCTGCTTGACAAAATGAGCTTGATGATTTGTTCAGTCATTTAAAAGTGACTGCTGATTCTGAAATAGTCAAATGATGTGAATTGTCATAAACAATACACGACAGTAATTGATTTCTGAAGGACATTTGTGTTTATCTACAGTATATTATAGGTTCAGAAAGTTTCTTGGTGAAAGAAGTACTGCACAATGTCTTTCTTTGTGATATTTCAGAGGTTTACTTCAGACTTGTCTGACACTTGGATAGAAACAGCTGTAGGGAATCTGTCAGACAGGAACACGGGGTCTTGAATTTCTGCCCCTGGATGTATTCCACTGTCGGGTTGCCTCTGGTGCTGGGTTTTGTTTCTCTAATGTGAGATTTGGCTGATCCCCTTGAGGACTGAGGACACCTCAGCACAAGCTGGAACAAATAAAACTGATTACATACCCTGGGATCATCTGACATGACGATGATGGTGATGACAATTGAAATAAGTGCCTGTCCACGCGTCACTGCTCATAGGCTTTATGTAGGATAAGAGCTCCCTTCAGAAATTTCATTTAAAGTAATGGAATATGGGTAGAAAGCCCAGAAGTTAGGGCGAAATGCATGCGCCTCTTTCAAGGATTTTAAAGAGCACAACTCATTCCCATGTGTCTTTTAGCAGCATCTTGTACTAAGTGCTTAGATATTTTTGGAAAACAGACATTTGCACTGTGTTGAAAAGAAGGCAGCAGAAGATGTGAAGTGGTGATTACAGACGTCTGGGGCTGCTGAATCATCGCTTGCTCTCTTGGTCTCTCAAAGCAGCAATCTGCAAAACACAAACATGTTAAATAGGCTTCTTTGTGTTTGAATCCAAAGCAACAGCGTCAACAATTTTACAAAGGTCATTAACCCGAAGAGAAACACCAAGCTCAAGATACTACAAATGCATTCCTAGAATGAGCACGGTTAACATCTCAGCTGCACATATTCAAACAAAGAGGAGCTGTGATTTATGCATGTTTGGCTTTTCATTTCAAGGTCATTTGATGGACACAAAAAAACTCTCTTGTCTCTCCACAGTGTGTTATCGCTTGAAGCTGCATTGCTGTCATTTAACTCAGATCAGAGTGTAGAAAAGACAAGGAATCTGGGGAGAGGAAAAGTTAACTAGATCAGAGTTATAAACTACTGGAGATATGGGGAGTCAGCATCTGAGTTTTTGTGGCTTGATTTCATATGCATTCAACAGCACTAAAACTGTAAAAAGGGACTCTCTTGGTTGATCATCCAGTCCTTTATTTACATGTAACTACAATTTCAAAGCACTAACGCTTATTAACACATATTAAACTACAATGCCCTGACATGGACTTGGTGTATTTGGCATTCCTCACAGACCAGTAGTTTTTCTTTTTATGTGGGTGGGCTCACGGGCTCTTGCTTAAAGCCTGTGGTACACCAAGCCAAAGGTCGGCTATTGGCCACTGTTGGGCTGTCAGTGAGCGTCTGTTGCCCTCATATTCATGGTGTGTTCCACACTGTTGGCAATAGTCGGTGGCTTTTTGGCCAATATGACATGTTGAATCGGCGTCAGACCTCACTGGCAAGAGAGACCACTCCGATTGGTTGTTCAGCTAAGTGAATTGAGGCACGACAAGAGAACATTTTGGGCAAGCCCCTTTAGCCTGCCACTGTAGTAGCCATGATTTCACCCATTTAGTGCCGTTTCTCCTTGTTTTTTACCTCCACAACCTCCTTTCTTCTTCTACAACCATAAGACCAAGGGCAGAGAACGCCAGTGTCATTAGCAACTTCTTATCAGACATATTCTCGATTAGAAGCAGCTTTAAACAGCAACTATTGTGAACAGGAGCTGCTTTGTTTACAGCTTGTATTTTCACAGTTGGACAGAACGGTGGTTAGTGCTGTTGCTTCACAGAAAGAAGGTTCCGGGTTCAAACCCAGGCTGACCAGGGCGCCTTTCTGTGTGGAGTCTGCATCTCCCTGTGTCAGTGTGGCTTCTCTCCGGGTACCTCAGCTTCCTCCTGCAGTCCAAAGATATGCAGCTTAGGTTGACTGGTGACTCTAAATTGTGAGTGTGTGTGGTTGTTTGTCTACATGTCAGCCCTGTGATAGACTGGCGACCCGTCCAGGGTGTGCTTTGCCTCTGGCCCGTTGTCAGCTGGGATTGACTTCAGCTCCCCTGCAACCCTATTCAGGAATAAGCTGTATAGATAATGGATGGATTTCCACAGTCTAGTTCTTCTTCTTTTCCTTTCTGAATGCCAAATACAAATATTGCTATCTGCTGGTGGAGCAAGTTATTTCTGTCACAGTCGCAAAACGTACATGTTAGTTGGCCATTGACTGTGGTCTGTGGTGTGCTCTAGTGCCACTTTTTCAAGCTGACTGGCCCAGACAAAGGTGACGTGAGGTGACACAACAGTCGGCCTGCTAGTTCTTTCATGTCGGCTTTTGTGTCTCTGCCCTAAGCCTTTATTTTTCTTTATTCCCTTACAAGATAATGACTTGAACTGGAACCTCAGTTACCTGTGTTACAATTGGGTCCCCAGACAACCAGAGCAGGGTGCTGATGTTTTACACTATATCTGATTGTCATGACAGAAAAAAATTCAACAATCTGAGCCGGATGGTGGTTTCATCAGGACATGATGCCACACAGTACTTTGTCTTGCAGAATAATCTCGACTGTCCCAGAATAGTTGTTCTTATATCAAGGAGACTGGTAATATTCAGATTTGTCAAGCTGGATGGTTCAACAAGACTCCGATGGATAAATAGGACAAAATATCTGAGAGAGAGCTGCTCCTCCTGGCTTTGCTCTGATGGAAAGGAAACATAGAAGACAGAGCTGGCTCTGTTTCTTTGGGTGTCTTTCATCATGCTATTCAATTTAAAAGACCAATTAAGGATGGTATCAGGTTAGATGACTGCCAAGTCTTCAATGGCCTTGTTTTATTTACTCAGACAGTCAATCTGTTAGGTTTGGTCTGCCAAAGGAAGCGCACTGTCATCACACCCGCAACCTTTCATTCTTCTGATCCTCCTCCCGCTGCACAAGGTGGTCTGGTGGTGCTTGAGATCAGAAGAGAGAGAGGACGGTGTGATGGATGAATTGGGACACGTGTGTGTGTGTGTGTGTGTCTTTTTGTGCACATGTGTGGTCATTTTCAGTCTCTTGGGCTCTGATATATAAAGTGACACAGGTGAATGTTAATGATGAACTCAGTAGCCTTCTTGCAAAGTACTACAGCAGCTTTTCTCCCCAAACTGGAGGAGAATTTCTAACAGAAAGGAAAATGTGACAGGAGACCAGACCCTCCAGTAATGCTGCCTGAGAGAGTACAATCAAATTAGAGAAAACTAAAAATAGAAGATAAGGTCAGAGAATTGCAGGAGGAAGGAAGTAATGCAACTTCTAACCTTGTGAGTGTATTTGCCCCAAGGCAAAGCTGGTGAGATGTTAAGGTGACTTATATATTGCAGTACAGCCTATGTATCTGTGTGTGTGTGTGTGTGTGTGTCCTTTTGAGAACAATTTCTCTTTAGCCTTTATTTAACCAGGTAAAAGCCTCACTGACAATTACATATGTGATATATATGTTGAGTCTCAGACATGCATGTATGTCTGTAGATAGACTGGTCATCATCAGTGTGTGAACCTCTGGGTGTTCACTGTTGGAAACAAACATTCTCCTGTAGATAAATAAAACAAAGATCATCAGACATAATTAGCTCTACTTTATATGAAAGCACATGCTGCTGCACCTTTTTTGGTAATATTTCACCACATGCCAAATACAGTGGTTATCCAAGAGTGTAAGCTTGAGGTTGGAAGTTTTAACTCCCATAGATCTGAGCAGAGACTTTTCCTCTGGAGCTACTGAAAAAAAAACCCTCTGTCTTTCTAATCCTGTCTGGTTTCTATGTTTTATTTTTTTCTTTGTCTGTGTGGATTTCAGTGGCGTTCTTGGGTTCTGTCTATTTGATTTTTTTTTTTAAATTGTGTTCTTCCACTCATGCATTCTGTCTTACCTTGCGTCATGTCGAGAGCCAGTCAGCCACAAACCTCAGCTTATTTCTGGGGATCTAATATTCTCCCATTCTGAAAGGTGAACAACAAACCGTTTTTCTTGCTTTTGAGCAGAGCAGCCTGCTGTCTTTTGAAGTTGCTGTTACACCATGATGTCTTCAATAATATATTCAGGTTTTGGGGTTTGGGGTGACAAAGGGAGCACATCCTGCATGTTCATGAACAACCTGGGCCAGTGTGTTGTGGAGAGGCTTGTTGTCTCCTGAGCTACAGTGCTACACGCTGTAGGCCTATGTTGTTTTTAACCACCATGCACAGACCTTGCCAGGGATTCACAGATGGTGCCATTCTTTTCCCTTTTGTCTTGGCACAGACGGGTTAAGATGAGGAAATTTTGGGCTTCAAGCACACGAGCTAAATGTGTATGTGATGTAATATACAGTTTGATTGTCTTGTTAGATTCAGTGATATTTTGTTCCCCTTTTTAGCATTTAGTATTAGAAACAAATCTCATGTAGTCAGAATTTGCCTAGAAATAACAGCAAAAGGGATATATTTGTGATTGCCGCCTAAGAAAAATGAGATTGAATCAAATTTACCTCAAATCTCTCTTTGACTTTCCTCTTCTGCAGGAGATGTTGCTTTTAATTATGTCTGTCATAACTGTTTGTCCCAAATCTTGCATGTTTCTGAGGCAGTTTGTCTGGCTTGTTTTAAAGATGTTGAACTTGCTGTTTGTTGTGCTCTCATGTCCTCATTCACCCTGCCTGTGACCTGGTGTGCGCTGCTTCAGGGTGTCTTTCTGCAGGTTATAGTGCATGCACAGGCATGCCACTCAAACATTCCACTGATGCTCTAAAAACGCACACACACTGCTTTTGCTGCCTCATCTATTTTTGTTTCCACAGCTTCAACCAAATACATTTCTTCTTCTTTCACATGTGTGTTCATTTGTTCTGTTCCATGTATTGTTGCACTGCAGTACTGTATTTGTGTAGTGGTAGTTACTGACAGAGAAAGGCTTTTCTCAGCTTTGTAAATATATGAGTTTGGGGATTGCAGGATTAGGTGCAGGGTCTGACGCGATCCCTGTTTTGTCTGTTCTGGGCCACAGGTCTGCCAGGCCCCATCTGGTGAATACGCTGTGTATCAGTTTGCATATTTCTGCTTTCTCTGAAAGTATACAGCTTGTGTGTGTGAAAGAGATGGCTCTGACTCTGAAATGGGGGATCTTGTGTGTGTTCTTTGCATTGCATGTGTACTGTAGGGATCTGTGACACAGATCTGGACTTGGCAAATGTGATGCTGTGCCATGATGATGATGACAAAGAGGGAGTTCACTGATGTTGGTTTTCTTGATAAAACTGAAATATACTGTAGCTAAGGTTAAAATTTTAGATTCCAAGTTTCCAAAATACCCCGATTCTTTAAGTTAATCCATCAAATGTTCATCTTTTAAAGAGCAAAGTGAAAAGGAATTCAGGTCATTTAGCTAAGTAGCAAATATGAAATAACATACCAAAATATAATTAAAAACAGACTTTCCATACTGTCCTCCATATCACTGTAACACCATTTAGTGATATGATAATAATGAATGTGTACTAACAAAGCACTTCAAACACTTCAAAGTGTGAGTTCACCTGACAAAAAAAAACCTGTGAAATGCAAGGTTTGCTGAATGAAACTGCACATCAAGTCAGCAAAGTTTTTAAAAAATAAGAACATGTTCTCAGCTACAGTCTGCGGTGCCACTGCACCCACATCATCTGTGTATAAGCAGAACCCGGTGCGACAGATGACACTGGCTAAATGCTGAGCTAGAGTGAATATTATTTCCACCACCTCGTGTTTACACGCATTTCTTTGGTGGCTGCTGCAGCTGCAGCTGAGCCTCTCAGTGAAGAGCAAACGCCCTTATTTCCTCGCAGCAAAAGGAACAGTGATGCAGGAAAACAAATTGATAAAAGTCACAGAACAGTGACCAGACAGGAGGTGAAAGCATGTGTCTTTTCAGACGAGCAGAGTCTCTGGGTGCTGAGGTTCACACTCCCAAATTGTTTAACATTACTGCCAACCTATTGTAATTAGACTACTAATAATGGTTTTCTTACCAACGCTTACACTGTGGTTCCAGCTTGTGCCACAGCTGTTGTGAACAGGATGACCAGGATTTGGTCGGTCCTTCAAACAAGAACTTTCATAACAACCCCTGCTTGCAACTGCAAGCTATTGTGTATTGTGTTTTTTTTGGGGTTTTTTTTTTTTTTTTTTTTTGTGAAGCGTTACTGTACATGTTAATGTGTGTTACAGTCACTGAGCTCAGTGGCTTTTTTTTTTTTGTGTTTTTTTTTTTTTTTTTTTTTTACATTTTTTAATCAGGCACTCTGAACAACTAATGGCCATCTAGAAGCACAGGAATCAATTTAAAACCTGAAAAGCATTTGCAATTTGTAGCTAATTGGCAAAAAAAATAAAAGTTAGATTAGTTGCATGGCCATTTAATAAGTTCCTACTGACAAGGTGTGCTTTTTATTTGGACACCTTATTGATGCCACAGCATAATGTCAGATTCCAATTAGCTAGAACAGAACAGGTCAGTCTGAATAAGTGGGTACAAATTCTCAGCTCAGGGTGACCCAGCTGTCAGCAGCCGTGGCAAGGTGTGTGAGAGGAGCGCTTCTTGTTCTGAGCCTTTTTTAGATGAAAACGGGTGTAGAGGAAAAAAAAGGCTGTTCACAAGTCTGCGTCCAGAATTACACCTTATTTAAGTGTGCATGACGGTATTGGAGGAGTGCACGAATGCACATGAGCAAGTGTAACTCTGAGCGCATGATCATGTGAAAAGTTCAGACACTCAGTTTGGTAATTAGAGAATTAAGGTCAGTGTGTGTGCCTCTGATTGCTGAGAAGAGTGGGTGGCACACAGCATGGGTCAAAAATAAACACAAGTTAAACCAATTTGGAACTGACAAACAATATCCTAACAGTGGATACAGCTGTTCTTACAGCATCATAGCTGAAACATTTAGAGCTCTTATTGCTGGCTAGAGTTTTAATAACACTGTGGCAGTGAAACTGTTACACTAAAAACTTTGAATGACGGTAATCATTTTCATACTTGACATAGTTTATATAGAAGGCCTGTAATTTTGGTTCCAACATATTAGAGTTTTATTTCACTGGTGTGTGCAAGTTAGTATTAAATCATTAAATACACATTGATGTAAACCGCAGTAAATTTCCATATAAAACAGAAAAGTCTTTTAAAATAGAAATGTAAGATACAAAATCCATATTAATTTTAAAAAAGCTAATGTTTGGGAAACAAATTAGCATGGAAATATTACTGGCCACTGGCCTAAAGAGTTCAGCATCATCTTTTCAGAGCTAATGTTTAACATGTGAGTAATGTTTCCTTAAGACTCACATCTATAGGAGGTAAATAGACCCAGAGGTGACTTGTTGATTGTTGGGTGGCGTCCTTTCAGTGCTTGGACATATAGTACTTTTTTACTAAATACTGCTTATTAGGTTTGGCCTCATGCTGTGCCATTCAGTGAGGGAATAACAATCAATGTCCAAACTGCTGTGTTGAATGCTGCACACTACTGCTAAGAAAAGAAATGGGATGTGTGCAAGAGAAGAAGAAGCGAGTCAGTCAGAGATGGTGAGAAGTATGAAAAGGCAGAGGGATAAAGATGGAGGAGAAAAGCTGAGAGTGCACTGTCTGTTCTACACCTATAGGCCATTAGCACCTTCGTTTGGCAGAAATCCTGAACAGTGAGAAGTGCAGAAATCTCCCAACAGCCCAGTCACGAAGCAGGGGGATGCTGAGAGAGGTGGAGTAATGAGACACAGAGGGAGAGACTGAAGATGCGAAGCCATACGTTTTGCATTCTCATGGTTCAGTGAAGCTATGAGGGCGTTCCTCCTCCTGCCTTCCTGTCCTCATTTAACCTGAGTTTAGTGTTAGTATAGGTTCAAACTGTAAAATTGTGTGGAGACTGGAGAGACTTGCACAAATGTGTGTGTTGTTTGGCAGTGGTAACGTGCCATCTTGAAATGAAGTGTAACTGGTTTGCCAGACAAAACAAAATAATCTAAGTGTGTGTCCAGTCAGTCAGTCACAGGGGCTGTTTTGCACCGTGTGGGCTGTATGTGTGTGTGTGTGTGTGTGTGTGTATTAGTTATTGCTGAAACAGTACTTGGTTAAATAATTTGTTTCTAGATTATATTTTCACTCTTGTGACAGAGATTACTCATATCTGCATATTTTATTTTCTTAACTGAATGCCACCCAAAACAGTTTATTAGTTACACAGTGGGTTTAGTTTCAAGTCTATGAATATGTGTTGAGTTAAGGCTGAAACTATTTTTTATTATCGATTAATCTGTTGATTGTTGCATCATCACAAGTTCCCAGAGCCCAGGATGGCATCATCTAATTGTTTGTTTTGTTTGGCTACAAAAAACTCAAAAATATTTAATTTACTGTAACATAGAACAGTTAGTAATCACAGGAAATCTTCATATTTAAGACTCTGGAACCAGAAAATGTTTGACATTTTTTGCTTGACATTTTAACTTTTTTTTAATTATCGAAATAGTTGCTGATTAAATTTCTGTCTGTCAATTAATTGTTGGACAATCTCACTGGAAAATCTCAGTATATAACATCCAGCTGCAGTGCAGTTGTAGTTTTATTTTCCTTTTTTTCTTAGTTCTTCCATCCATCCATCCATCCATCCATTTTCCTCTGCTTATCTGGAACCGGGTCGCGGGGGCAGCAGTCTAAGCAAAGATGCCCAGACTTCCCTCTCTCCAGACACTTCCTCCAGCTCCTCCAGGGGAATGCTGAGGCCCTCCACCACCCTGAAGAGGGTATAGAGCTGGTCCAGTGTTCCGTGGCCAGGACAAAAACCGCA
>NW_018127965.1:781093-810264 GCF_001952655.1 Monopterus albus
GCGGAGGAAGCTCATTTCGGCCGCCTGTATCCGGGATCTTGCCCTTTCGGTCATGAGCTTTGGGTCATGACCATAGGTGAGAGTCGGAACATAGATCGGCCAGTAAATCGAGAGCTTCGCCTTACAGCTCAGCTCCTTCTTCATCACGACGGACCAGTACATCGACCGCATTACTGCAGAAGCTGCACCGATCCGCCTGCCAGTCTCCCGTTCCATCCTTCCCTCACTCGTGAACAAGACCCCAAGATACTTGAACTCCTCCACTTGAGGCAGGAACTCTCCACAACCTGAAGGGAACAAGCCACCCTTATCTGACTGAGAACCATGGCCTCAGACTTGGAGGTGCTGATTCTCATCTTCTTAGTTGTTCATAGTTTCATATTTAAAGGGTTTGCTGGTGAAGAACCTGGCTAGTGGCTGAATGTCTGCTTGTGCTTTTAAGTATCTTATTTTTGCTCCAAATCTCACTTCTCTATTTTTACTCATATGATTTTTACAGTTTCATTAAAGTCACAAGCTTTAACCTTATTGTTTACCCAACTTGCAGATGTCCACATCCAGCTCAGCAGGAGCTCCATTTTATCAGTTGACATCAATGAGTATGAATGCAAAGGCAAACAGAGCAGCCTCATCTCTATATGAGCCATTTTCTAAGAAGTTCCTTGCTGAGAGAAAAGATGCTTTACTTAATGCTTATCTGATAAAATGTAAAATGTATTTACTGAGTTCTGGAGAGAGAAAGAGAGAGAGAGAATGTGTGTTCAGGACAGTGATTAGATAACTGTTGTTACCAACTGAAATTCAAAGCATTCCAGGAAACAAACAAACAAACAAACAAAAACAACACACACAACTGCGTGTCAGTCTCCTCAGCAAATAGGCCACAGACACCTCATGCTAAGATTGATCAAACTCCCTCAGGCATTGCATGTGTGTTACAATGTGGGAAGCAGATGTGCATTTCCCCATTTGCCCATCTTTGTGGCTGTGAGGAGGCTAACGTGAACGAAGCAGTTAGTGCTGGTGACAATGCAAGCCCCAGTGGTGCTGCCTCTTACCTACCTGTCACTTAGGACTCCAGAGACTCATAGTCCCATAATATGTGTGTGCATGCATTCACAACACCAGTACTGACCCACACATTGGCACCACAGTGGAGCCGCCTGCTGTCACAGACAGAGCGGATGGAGGGAAGGAAAAGAGTGGAGATGAAAAGATGAGAAAAGGAAGTCTGGCTATGAATGCAGGGAAAGCGAGAGAGAGGAAAATATTGCGTGGTTTAGGTGGTGGAGTATTTTGATGTTGTATAAAATGCAAAAGAAAACAAACAAGGTGGGTTTAGAAAAGAAAAATGCAGGTGTTGAAGACTGGGAATGTGCTGACACAAGCCTGGAAAAGTCAAGGTGAAAGCTGGAGGGAGTGAGAGATTAGAGACTAGTTTATCAAACAGTGATAGTAGGAGTATGGAGTGCAACACAGGTGAAGGCCACACTGCACATCCCAGGGTGGTTTCAGACTGGTGTACATAGCATACATTAGACCAACACACAAACATGCATGTGCAATGTTTGCAAATAGTGTTAAATGCTTTCCTTACTGTGCAGGAAGTTTATCCTTTTAAGAGGATGTGATACTCCTCCCTTGGCCCCTCCCCCATCATATCCCAACTCGCTGCCAGACGAGAGCGATAGGGAAGAAGAGGAAAGAGGATCACATTTCCCATACTCAACGCTGCAGAGGTGATATAGGAAATTGGCAGCCAGCTATCAATCATAAGTATCTTCCAGCCCGGCTCGTGCCAGGCACCTTCACAATCTCCTCCCCCACTTCAGCCATTGATTTGAGACTGAAAGGAGTTGTGATTGCCAGTGTAGATGTAATGGTGTGTTTGCCTGCACTGCCTTGTGTCTTACCTCTTTATGTTATGGCTGACGTGTGTAGGGTCATTAGCGTGCTTGTGGTATCAATTGCTACATCTTTTGCTGATGGAGGTCTTGACCTGAAATAAATTGAATCAGAAGCTTGTGCTGTGAAAATGTGTCATTGGCTTTGCTGTAGCTAAGTGTATGCCAGCAGCCCCCTCAAGGTGGAGGGGCCACACACACCTCCAGGGCTCCAGTTTTCAGCAATGCAAAATAAGAAGGCCACAGACCTTATATATTAAAATTTAACAGAGTACACTTATAATAATATTTATTGGATTTAAAGAGGCAAATAAATAAGTAAAGTTTACTTTATTTAAATATTTTTTGCACACCTATTACATTAGTCCACTTCAGTCCAATTGACACATTAGCTGGCAAATACTGCATGTAATGTAGCGTGTAATGGCAACAGATAGCAGCAGTATAGAGACAACCATGAAAAGACGCACAGAAATGAAACAACAGAAATTACTGCCAAGCTTCCTGAAATAACATCAGTCTGTGGAAAGGCAAGTCCTGTCATTGCTGAAAATTGCAGCACATCACAGATAGCAGGTCACAATTATCTTAATGGCACCCCTGACAACTGAACATAATATCATTTTAAATCATTTGTCAGTGCAGCTAAAAAGAGTGAGTTCTTACCATCTTAAAGAAATATAGATATGCACACGACTCTCCACCACTTTAAATTGACCATTCACTGTTGCCTTAGCGCTAGCTTGCTTGCTAATTAAGCTAATGTTAGCACAGTGATTATGTTCCCAGTGGACTTCTCTTAAAATGAGCATCATAGAAAAAGATCTGGACATATTGTGTTATGTATGTGTAGGTCTGAAGTATCCTCAATGATATTTTTGGTGGAAAAATTAGGTGATAACAATACCCACAAGACCTGTCAAGCCTCAGACAGTCATATACGGAGAACAACTCCTACGTGCCTTGTATAACAGCAAGCAGGCCATTCAGTTAAACTAGCACTGTGCTGTTGTGGGATCACTGAAACTATAGATTTACAAAACTAATCTTATCATTTATAGTAATAGTTGTTTTTTATTTGTTAGTTTGTTTTTTAAAAGTGAAAATCACCTATAGTTCATGGCACAACCCAGATAGGAACTGGTAAACTCAGATCTTTAAAGGCCAAAACATAAAATTTACAAACAATCACAAAACCAAAATCATTGTGTGGCCTTTGTTTTCAGTTCAGGCATATTTTTCTGCTTTGTCGGATCTATGAGCATGACAGAAATCAAAAGAGGATGTGCAGCTGGAAATTATTTTCTCTTCACTTTAATAAGCAGAAGTTGAAAGCTGAACAAGTCAGAAAAAGTGGTGAGTTGGCTGTATTTGTGCATGTTGGTGTGTGAGAAGGACAGACGTCTGTGAGGTAATGCCCATAAGGCTTTCTTTGTGCGTCTGGCCTTGTTTTGGAGGGATGAAGGTCATTGGCGGGGCGTAGTGAGATTCATAGTCAGCTGGGCCTAGGTTGAACAAACAAGTTGACACAAAGGCAAGGAAAGGGGAAAATGTGTATGGTCAGTGTGTTTTTTTTTTTTTAATCAGCTGATGTTATATTGTGTATGATCTAGTATACATTGCATGCTTGCATGATGTTGATTCAGCACTGAGCAAAACAGAGACGGAGTCTGTAAGCTCACAAATGGCTGCTTCTTGCTGGTGTTAATGTGAAAAAGCAGCTTCCTTCCTCCCTACATCCTCAGGGGTGTAACATGATACAGGCTAAAATGAATCTTGACAGATAAACAAGACCATTTAGTGAGGAAAGAAGTGATATAATTTTTTTGTAACTCTGCTAAACAGAGCTCTGTGTACCGTATGTCCCTTTTGCGCTTTCATGATCTGCCCTTTGACACTGTCAGAATTAGCCACCGTGGTAGAAAAATGTACAAGCACACACCCACACATCCTTCTCTCACACTCCCATCAACCTGGTCATTGATTCCTCTGCATTTTCACACTGTTTGGGCAGAGTTAAAAGAGGGTGACTCATTTCTTCGTGTTCATTGTTTTCCTTATGCACCTGCAGTATACACTGAGATTGGTGTCCTTGAGACTACCTCTGCACAGCTCAGGAACTGGATGTGCTAGACTCAGTGAATGGTGCACAGCAGCTCGACTCTCCAATCTGTGAGCTGCGCATCTTTCTCACCTACATCTTTTTCCTTGCTGCTCCTCATCATCCACAACTATATTATTATATTAAATTTACTTCCCTTACTTGAGATGGTATATGGAGTAATGCTCACAGGGAATGTACAGCAAAAGCTCAATGTGCCAAAATGTTTTTTAATCATTTATTAAAAGGCTTAAAGCTTTTATTAGCATATTAGTGTTACAGTGTCATATTGTAATGTTTTTAAATTTCAATGAGAAGTAATGGTTAAATAATATAGTTGACAGGTTATGAAAGTTTACAAAGTTCATAACAGGTTGGGTGAATGAGTGCTTAGAATCATCTTTCTAATTATGTTTCCTTATTTCCACATTGTCCTTGTGGTATCCAGAAGTCATTCCTTCTGTTGGCCCTTGAGTCGACGACCATCTTTGAGTGCAAATTAACAAATGAAAGGCATCACTGAGTTGCTGGGCAACCAGGCCACTCTATTAACCTCTTTGTACAGTACATTTCTCTCTAGATTTCAAATGAATGAATTACAGTAGAAATGCTGGATGAAAACAAACATACTGTACTGTATTGTACTGTGTACACTATAGTAGCCTATGATTAAAGTACTTCTATTTACATTCATTTGTAGATATACAAATATCTACAAAGGTAAATACTGTATTTAGTCTACTTTAAGAATGAGGGTAGATAAAAAATATTACAAACACATTTCAGTATCATGCACTGCGATTCCAATAGCACCAGAAACTGCAAAGTAATGCATGCACCACCCCTGCATAGTATATATGCAGGGGTGTATCTAGAAAACATTGGTTGGGGTGGCCAGGCTGGCTCAGAGAGGGGTGGCACATTTGAAACTCATGAAAACGAAATTAAACATATGGTTGTTTCAAATAAGAAACTATACATTCTTAAGAATCATTTGGTTTATTTTGTGCATAAATTAGACACACACAGTGCTTTCTTTAGCTAACGTTGGCTATGCTCCCTACTCCTAGCCTGTTGCGCTGTGCTGCAGATCTATCTGGAATGTATGCCGGTGTATGTGGTCCATCCTCTTCTTCTGTGAAACTTGTCCTTCAACTGCTCCTGCAATGCAAACAGAAAACTAAGAGTAGAGTAGAATAAACAGAGATAGAAGCAAATGGTGGAACTTGATTTCTCCCAGTGCCCACTGCAACCATGTACTAAAACTCGCAGTGATATTATCATCACCTTGCTGGAGTGTTACAGTGGTGTTAAATCCCTACTGCTCACTAAGCCTGAACAGTGGAGCAGTGCAGAGCTGGTGTTGCTGTTGTCCTTCAGGAGTAAATCAACCACAATGCTGACGGAAGCAGTATTTGAAATGACAATAAGCTTAGGACAATAAGCTTTTTTGTACAGGAAGTGACAGAGGAGCTTCCACTTGCACAGGACAGTGATAGAACAAATAATAAACAGCACAGGAGGTGAATAAACACAAGAAAAATGCTGGTCATATTTGGCTCGGGTGAGGACGGGACATCCTTCAGATGAGGCTATTTAGACCTGGAAATGCCAGTAGGAAGGAAGGAAGTGAGGGAGAGGCTGTGGGTGAGCTGCAGATGGCTGAAGAGAGGAGTGCACCGTAGGACTCTTACTGCACGAGACTGACCAGTGGATTGGCCTCACACATTGTTGAGTTCACTAAGCTGGAGAAGACTTTTCATTTCATGAAGTGACTGTAAACCCCCAAAACCCTCTTAAGAGTACTGATTTTTGAAGCTCACATAGGAATTGAATTCACTACATGGATAAATATAGAGCATATCATGCTGTACATATATATTTTTTTACCTCAGGACTTATTACTGTAGGTGTTCAACTGTTAAATGTAGGCACTTTGTTATAAGCCATTGTAGAAGAGGATTTGTCACTGCATAGGGGAAACTGTTTATTTGTGTTAATGGAGCTTTGTGTTGTGTCCCTCTCCCCAAAAGTCCATAACAGCTGTTCTGACTCTGGCTCCCCCCTCTACCCACTCTTATAACACCTACACATGTCAGCCTGGTATGTCAAAGCAGGCACTCCACATTTGAGTACCTTTCTCGGTACTTTTTTCACTCTCTGTAACTAGGCAAATGCCCAACAAATCACGTTGTTAACATATTTGCAGTCTGTTGAGAGAAGTGAGTAATGCTATGACATTGTTTATACCGTTTACAAAAGATATCCATCTATGTTTACCTGCTACATTGGATTTCACATTCCATCTCTAAAGAGACTCAACAAAAATGTTGGTAGAGAATGGGGAAAAGGTTGTGGGGAAGGCAGGCTTCAGGAAATGGGACTTACAGCTCCCCAGAGTGATAATGACAGGGTCTGAAGCCCCAGTCAGGTAGGACCTCCCTTAAACACTGATGTGGTTCTGCTGCCAAAACTACTGCTTCTGTAGCTGCTAGCTGAAGATTCACAAGGTTTCTGTGCCCCACGGGGAGCTGTAAAGTCAACCATATGAAGAGATAACACAGCAAAAAACCAAAATAGCCTAACGGTGCCTCACTCGCTTATCAGACTCATCATCTTCCTCCCCTTGATACAGCTTTTAGTTTCTATGTGCAGTTGGGATCTAGGCTACATAGGGTAGTGTGGTAGTGTTGAGATAATTACTTTTAAGGCTGTTTTATGACTCAGAACACAAGTCCTGACAGTTGCAGTACAAATAACCAGATTTTGGTTTGGACCAGCCAGAAAAGAAGCTGAAAGTCAGACCTTTATTTCCAAAGACAGAGAAAAAGACTGCATGATTAAATTAAATAAGATTAGATAATACATTTTTTATGACTCTTTAAAAGCACATTTAGATGGTGATCCAAATGGAACCCAGTCTGGGGAGGACTGTGGCTGAAACACTCAGCAGACTGAATTGCTTATTCTTTTAAACAGCATTTCTTATACCAAAGACCTCCTGAGGATCAAGTTGCACACAAGTATAAATGTGTTGATTGTTTTGGGGCCGGTGCATCCCCACTATGCTGAAAATAACAGTCTTGCCTAAGGGGATGGCACAAGAAATTAGGTTGGGCATAGCAGACATCTTGATTTTAATTAAGGCTGCAGAATTGTTGACTTTATAAAGTATACAATACAATACACCTTCACATGACACGTGAGTTCAGTTAAAGATGTGCCCTTGGCTTTTTGGTGAAACTAGGTCAACTTGTTTAAGACCTGGATATCAGCATGGCTTTCTTATGCATTCTCATTAGATTCACCTCCCCTCCTGCTGTTCAGTTCTCTCCCAGGGAATCCTGACTCCCTCTCTTCCCAGCGAAGGAGTGAGGCCAGGCCTAAAAATAGGAGCCTTTGTTCTCCCTGTTCTTCCTCTGCATGTCAGTTGCCTTCTTTCCTCCTTATACAAGAGACCCCATATTTTTTGTCTTTCCTCTGCCGATGCAGCACTCACACCAGTCTACCAACCTGTTTCTCCTCACTGCCAGGCAGGGTTTCCAACACAAAGGTCACCTATACCCAGAGGACTTCTGTAAAGTGGGCACATTGAAACACTCTGTGCTCCTGGGTCCTCCACCCATCCTGCACTGTGCATTTACAGAAACATGCCCACTTCCTATTTGCCTCCACTACTGAAATGCAAAGCTAATGAAATATCTCAGCGGCATTTCAGCTTAGCTCAGCTGCTAACTCTTGCTAGTCATGGCCAGTCATCCTTAGCCACAAAGAAGTGTTCAAATCTAAGTTATACACTGCAAAAATAAATTTAAATTACTTATTGTACAGAATGGCCTTTGGCATTGTTAAATGTATTGTTATATATAATATAATTGGATTATGATGTGCAATTATAATGTAATCATTATAATCTAAGCAGCATTTTATTGTTGTAGTAATTTTAACAATTTGAGATATTGCCAGGTATTTTATATATTCATTGACAGTTTTGTATATAGTTATCAAATATATGTAATACAATAAAAAGTATATTTCCTTCTGAAATGCATTGGGGTAGAATTTTTCTACTCAATAAAAAAAAGAAAACACCTCAATACTGTACAGAACTGGATGTACTCATTTACCTTCCACTAGCTGGCAATGTGACCTTCATGGTCCAAAAATACTTAACCAGTTAACTGTAATGATGAATCATGATCTAATGGAAATGAAGAGAGAAGGAGCTGTGCAAGAAGGATCATCATCCTGCAGATTCACAATAGGCGGGTGTAGACACGATGCCAGAAGTTTTTTTTTTTTTTTTCCTTCTCTTTCTCCACTGGTACTGGAATAGTCCACAAGTCGGTTTGCCAGCCTCTTGATGAGACAGAAGGAGCTCAGCCAAGGATCGGGCTCACAGGGAATATTTATAGAGTTGAGTGGGCTTCATGGACGCAGGGGTAGAATGTGTCAGAGAGAAAACACATCATTGATCAAAGCCTGCTGAGAGAGTTAGTCTTATTTTTTTGCCAAACACTGAGCAGAGATGAAGGTTTGGAAGAAAACAATAGCCTTCACCAAAGGCACACTGTGCTATAGTAAGCTTGCCTGCGCTTCTGCCCACACACAGCTCTCTAAACCTACACAGGTGACTGGACTTCACTGAACACTTGCCAATTTTAGCATCCTTCTCTTCTTTCTCCACTCTAGCATCAAAATAGCTTCTCGGCTCTGGGTGTTCAAAATACATACATTGTGGGTGTTTGGACAGTGAGTGTGCTGCACATGGAGGCAGATGTCTACCTCTGCAATTATTTGTGGGTTTTGCAATGAAGCACTGTGGTTGTAGGTGTACAAGAGTAGGTGCAGAAGGGCATACAGGACCTCTTTAGGATTGTGACACAAGAATTATGGATGTCATAGCTTGTCCACTTGTGAATTTACTACAAGGACAGCACAGGATCCTGCTCCCATTGTATCTACCCCTCTCTCTAGTCCTGTTCAGGGAATAGATGAGAGGGGGAAAAGCAAGGTGAGGTCAGGAGGCCAGATTTCACAGGAGAGGGGAGTGTAGTGGGCTGTCCTGTACTGCAGCAGCAGCACAGCTCTTTGCTGGCAGGTGGGGGCACTTCTCTCTTCCCCCATTCACTGCAATGCAGACAGCAGTCAAGGTTATGCCTGTGTGGCCTCACTGACAGAATGGAGTATTGAGGATGCTGGTGCAGACAGTCCAAGATTCAGTGATTAACATTTAATAAAACTTGTCGCCTTGTTGTCCTAATGGTTTTATTTACAGCCAAAGAACCTTCGTGCTCAAACCCGCAAATCCTGTAACAGCTCTTTCAGTAGTTTCTGTTGTTTCTGGGTCTTGAAAGACTTCGGCTCTGCTTGTCTTATACTGCACAGATGACGTCTTTCCTATTTACTTCTTTGCCTGTAATCTTTTGGCAGTCAAGCACTTTGTCTGAGGTGGAGGGTAAATGTGGCTGAGATATGTGGCAGGGTGACATTTGTTGTTAATCAGCATCCTGCTCATCCTCAGCTTCCTCTGTCTGGCCGCGATAAACACAGTCTCAACTACAGTGTAACACTGTATATAATCGGCCCTTCAAAGAGGCCCTGTGCAAAATTTCATTGGAAATGGATCAGAGAAAAGCCACATCTGGTAGCATTGTACATACAGTAAGTCCACCACAACATTCTCACTTCCTGTTCAAAGTTAGCTGTAGTTTTACATAGACAAACCTCCACCATGTGTGTGTGTGTGTGTGTGTAGTATGTTTATGTACATGTACCTAAAAGAATAATCTCTCTGGTTTCCTCTTTTGTTGCGCCTGAGCATCATGCAGACAATTTACTGTGTGTGGGTTCAAAGCAGCTGCCTGTGTCCAATGTTGTTGAGGAAGTAATAGATCATTTCCACAGGGTGGAAACATTCAGTACACCACTCTGCTGACCTTAGTTGTTTCCCATTATCAATCTCATCTCTTTATTGGCGCTGTATGAAGGGATGTATGTAGAGAAACAGACAGAGAGAGTAATGGTATATTCACACATTTGGATTCAAAAGGCTGGGCCAGTGAAAAGCTGCCATTCACTGAATTCATTGAGGCCTGGCTTTGCAGCCATGTGCCCCCTGCTGAGCTCAACAGATTCAAAAAGCCTCAAGCTACACCCATCTTGATTCCAACAACAACCGAAGTACAGAGTTGTTTCTTAGTCAACTCCAGTATGTGAAGGAATTTTAAACAAAACTGGGGAGGAAATAATTGTGGTGTCGCTGAATCCAGCTTCACAATTCTCTACAATGTGTCTTTAATGAGTTATATGCAGTAAAAGAACAACGACTTGTGGAAGCAAAGCAACGGCATGCGTAGGTATGCTCAACAGAACACACCCCAAGAACTACTAAATGACCAAAGGCCAGATACCACCAGTTGCTTTGTATGCATATGTGTGAAGATGAGAAAAAAAAAATTTAATTCAGGAACATAGAGACACAAAGACTGAGTGACAGTGAGAAAGACAAACTGAGAGAGCAAACAACTGTGAGCGAGTGAAAGGACAAGCAAAACACAGAAAAGAGGGAAGTGATGACAAGACCCATGTGTCAACGCACCAGTGTCAACTGTTGATCCTTTCTCTGGTTATCATTGGGAGTTGGGCAAACACACTTTTGTGTCACACGGTTATATCCTCCACATCTATGGCAAACACAGCCAAGATCCAGTGCCTGTTTCTGAAAACCATTTAGGGAAATGAGAAAACATTGTGGTCATGAATGTAATGAGAGGAATGCCTTGAGATGAGACAGCACTGTTTAATTAAAGCAGTGTAGACCATGGGGGAGTATTAAACATAGTTATCTCTGATAGGACTCAATGAGTGCCTCCAGCAGCAAAAGCTAGGGGACTTGATGCACCGCTATCAGTTTAGTAGCAAAATGACATTGTCTGATTTAAAAAAAAAAAAAAAATCACAATTTCATGACTTTAGATTAGTGGTTCAGTTCCGAGCTTGTCCAGTCCACATGTCGAAATGTCCTTGAGCAAAACACTGAACCGTCAGTTGCTCCCGGTGATGATGCTTGGGAGTGTGAATGGATGATTGGCCAAATAGTGTGAAAGCATTTTGACTGTGCTGCAACGCATAGAGAAGCACTATAGAAGTAGAAGACCATTTACATCGGACCCACTTACCAAAATAAGTGCTGCAACAGTTAAGCACACCCTTTTTCTAACAGACAACATAGTTAGAGCTTGTTTGCCCAGATAAAATTAAGTTGTTTTCATAGTTTTTCATAATTTGAGATTAAAACACCAATGTGCGACTTTAAATAGTGAAAATATATAGATGCTTTAGAAGGTAACGGTTTTCTTGTGACAGCAGCAGTATGTCATTGTGTGTGAGGTATTATACAAAGTGTCCGACAGTGCCACTGGCACATGATGTATGGGTGTGCCCCACCTGTGAGAACTGAACCTTGTAATCTTGGCAAATTCTTTTTCTGGGAAACTCTGATTCATTAGTTGAATGTGGGTACAGAGCCTGCACAGAGATGGCATAGTTTATAGCGAAGGTGCGTGACAGGAATGACGAAACAACCTTGAAAAACAACCTTCAAATATCTTCTGTTAAATCAGGGAAAACAGTGCAGAGAACAGTTGGCAGTGATATCATAGGGGACTCAAGGGACAAACAACCCCTTCATGTGTTTCCCTACTCTCATGCACAAGTACACAGCTTCTACAGAATTACCAACATGCCCTGACAGACACACAATCACTTAGTGAGCTGAGACTGACAGAGGACACCTTGCCTACAGACAAGGACATCCACAGGTTAATTAACAAGAAGCTGACTGTGATGAAATATTGAAGTGGATTGACTTGACCCCCCCCCCACAACAAGCATGCACACATTAACACACAAACTTGCAAGAACAGAGCTTATGAAATAGATTCTGCAGGAAATAATTGGCCCCATTGGTGACGTAAGGCGATGGAAAGCATGAGAAAGCGGCTGGGGACAATGAGGGTGATGAAGCCACAGGAGAGTCTGACAGGGTGTGGATGTATACATAGAAGTCAGATAGATGACCAAGCCCATAGACATGCCATACTGATTGTATTGAGTGATTTCATGACTGATATATAAAGCAATGCACACTTAAACACAGATATACCATACAGTGACTGATGTATCTGAGCTGGAGGGCAGCACTTCATAGCTCAGTAGCATTGTACACCCCCCTCTTTTTGGGCCAGTAATTAGTGAGACTGTTTTTCCTGCTTTTTGGCTTGTTCAGAGTTCTGTGAAGAATTCCCACTTATATTCTGAGCACAAAAAGAATGTTACCCGCAGAACCAGGACTTTACATCGGAAGCAGAGTGAGTGTTGTGTGGACCACCTTGATGAGAATTTAAATCTCTCCATGCACTGGAACCAACACAGACGTGCCGGTACACATTTGGTTCACGCATCTCACACTCCCTCTCAGACCTTCGATTTTCTCACCTATTCACACATTATGTTCGTGTTCTGTGAAATTCACACTTAGATGGTGCAATGAGTTGCACGATTTGCAGCTGAGACCACTGCTGTGAGAATTTGAAGCAGTCGCCCACAAGAGATTACTGTGACAAAGGGCGACAAGCCCAGCTTCTCTTTCCCCTGACTCTATTTCCCTCATCTGTCTCTTTATTCTCCACTCTCCTGGTTCTAAAATCTGTATTCACTCCAAAGATGCTTTATTGGCATCAGTGATAACACTGCCATGCTGCCAAGGCAAAATGAGACATTGCATTTATTTCTCCATCCCTCTCTTTCCCCCTTATGAGTATTTAGTTGTCAATTCGATTTAATTTGCACTTATTGACTCTGAGATTGCACATCACTGCTAAAACATCAAACAAATTAAGGCAACATTAAGCTCATTAAACTCTCTCTTTCTCTCTCTCTCTCTCTCTGTCAGTCACTCCTTTTGCCTCTCTTTCTTGACATCCACCTTATCTCTCCCCCTCTCTTTTTCTCTGTCTATGTTTAGACATAGACTTTTCATCCAGTTTTAGGCAGTAGAGTCTGTTAGAGACTGAATGATGTCTGTGTGGCAGCTTTCAGTTTGTATAACCATCTTAGAGGTGGGAAGGAGGAGGCACAGTGGTTCCTTCGGGTGGTGGTGGGCAGCCTAGATATGAGATAGAGCAGGGAGGGTGGTGTTCTGATGATGACCTCCCACCTGCCTTATCCAAGTAAACAGGGACTCACTTGAGCTGTGAAATCATTCAAGGCTAAATGTTTGAGAAGATTCAAGGACAAGAAACACGCTGAAGCGCCCTCTATAATGTTACTATCACTGTTTAGATACATACTAGAAATATTTCAAGGTGGGCACTTTTTTCAGGCAGGTGATACATTGCAATGATAACAGCAACTATGATGAACATTTTTATTCTATTATTGCCTTGACTGTAATAGTAATTAATTACTATTAACTTTTGATGATGAATGGTTTACCATCAAAATGCGCTAAGAATGTGTCTTCGTGGTGCCTGTGTGCATTTCATTTCTCAGTGTTTGACATGTCATTGTGTGCATTTGATGTTTAATGTGACTTAGCTGTGACTAGCTGTCTGTCAGGGTGTTCTGTATGTGTGTGGACATTGATCCCGTGATCCCCCAGCATACATGCTAGCAAACTACACACATACTGTGACTCACATCTCAGAGAGTACGTGTTTTGTCTTCACTCTCCATTACCCACACTCCCTCCCTGTTCCCTTATTCACCAATTCATATTGGACACATACACAAATGACAGTGGGCCAGAGGATTTGAGCTAAGCCTGACAATTTTGTACAGGCTTGTTTTAGAGTTCAGATTTGATGGGAGCAAGGAGTAGCGAGTGCCAGGCAGCCAGTACAGTCGTAGCAAGGAGGTGGGATGGTTGGAGGTTTGGTGGGATGCGGTGGGCTAAGGCAGTGGAAGAGGCAGAATGTCCAGAGACCCGCTGGAAGACCTTCTGGGCAGAGATTCATCCTCCATGTGTTCAAAAGCAGGTTGAGCAGCTCATCGTTCTGGTTACTTTTAACAGTCCAGTGGCTGAGTCACATACTCCTTTTAGCCTTGGTGAGCCACAGTGCTATGTTGTATTTTTGTGTTGAAACAGTGAAGTTATTCATGCCAGCACAGAAAAAAATTGGAACAAGCCAACTTATTCGTTTTTCTTGTGCTTCCTGACATAACAAGAGATTAGCTGAGGAAATGTGTGAGCGGTGGGGGAACACAACAAATTGGTGAAATATAGAAAAGCCATCCAGAATTATTTAGTTCTTAGTGATGAAATAAATATCATGATTTAAAAATTATACAGAAATAGGAAGTCTATAAAAATAAGTTGTCCAGTGTGCCCTACAGAACCATTTTAAAGAGTTATTGTTTTGGCATACACCATTCCCTGTGGCACAGCACTGTAACAGGCAACCTAAGAGCTCATGTTGCATTAATTGCCTCCCTGGAGTTAAGTTCTCCACTTCTTTTGATGCCCAGCGACAGGATGTGACAACACTGGTGACAGAGAGAGTGTGTGACACACTGCTGCCCTTCAGAGGATGCTAGGGGACTCGTCTAACAGTCTGTCCCTTACACAGCAACTTCACCCTTCCACCAGGGAGTGTTTGACCCAGCCTGGAGTAGCCACGTCACCACAGGAAAGGGGATAAGGGAGGTGTGGAGGATTACCAAAATATCCCCACATCACTGCAGCAACAGGCAGTCAAGCCTGAAGCATTTTCATGCGCGCACACACACACACACACAAACACACACAAACAAATAGAAATACTGACATCTCTACCAGGGAAAGGGCCTTTTCAGAAATGGTAAGAGTGCACCAAAAGCACAGTTTGTCAAGACATAGACTGAAAGTACAGAGGCAAGATTAAAAAAAAAAAAAAGATCATCTATTTTGTTTATGTTTTGGCGCCCTAAACTTTTTATTTATGAGTACATCTGCAACACATACCGCTGACCAGGCAAGGGATTAAATGTTTATCTCTGGGTCTCAAGCCTTATGACTCTACATTGAAATTTAATAAAGTGAATTTGGTTTTAATAGTGTGTGAAATGATCCCTAGCAGGCCCACTTTGCCTGCTTAGTTTTGATTGAGAGGGTCAGGGTAACAGCACGCTGTCCTGCTTGACTGTCCAGCTAATTGTAACAACATGTTAATGAGACACAAGATTACCCTCACACCCTTTAACCCTCTGTGGAGAGATCACTTCCCTGCAGAAGGCCTGGAAACAATCAGACCTGAACAGACAGTCCCACCCCCACCACTCGCTGAGTCGGTTTTCCATCTTGTAGGACTTTCTTCACATATCCACAATACCTGGTCAATCAAACAGCTCCACAAGGGCAAGCCAGAGAAGGAGAGACCAACTGATTTAAATATGGTTTAATTGAGTCGTTAATGTAGTTTGGTGTAGTTTTCTGTTGCAGGAGTAGGCTAGTGAGATTAGAGAATACATTTGGGTTGAAAGGTGATCTCTTGATTATGGCCTCCAGATTTATCTCCCATTACAAGCAGTATGATAGGTGGGGGCAGAAAATCTTTTGGAGGTAAATAAGAGCATGACAAAGAGACAGTTTTATCGCCACTGCTGCAGCCCTTCTTACCTCTTTGGTTAAGTAGTTAAGTTATTTTCAGTCCTCAGTTGCCTCTGTGAAAAGGCTAGAATTGTATTATCCTCTAACTGAGCAACACCCTCCTTACCCTCACAGTCTTGGCAAGGTTACAAGCATTACTGTGTGCCTGTGGGTCTTGGCTCTAGCTCTCACGACAATCGTATTTCTCGAGGGGCAGAAAATAAATGGTTGAATTGCTCTATTTTAACAGATAGAGAGCAGTGCTTTTGACCTGGGTGGTCCCAGTTTCACTGGGCCACACCACACCATCTGGTGTGAGATCAGTGAAGGTGCTGAGTAGTATTTCATCCACATGAAACAATGATCTGTCTCTCTTAAGAAATCATTTTTTATCAGTTATACATTTGGAAATTGTACTATTGAGTACTCATGTGTAGGAAAAAGAGTTAGAGGCCATAAAAAAAACCTGGACAAAGGCAGAAAGCAACTGTCATGTCTTCTCTTCAGCTTTGCATCAACATCAGGTGGTGCTAGTTAATCACGATGAGGTGGCGGGCGTCATCTGCCTCTAACCGTCAGGTGGAAGACAGATGGCCCCGAGCGCTTTCATTGTGGCTAGAGTTGAGCCATGCTCCAGGGCAATCCATCAGACCTGTAGAGGCAGTCACTGTGTTGGGGGGAAGACACAGTCACTCCTCTGTAGCCCTGGGGCCCCCTGCCCTTTGTAGCTGTCGTTCTTATAATAAAAAAGATAAAGACGCATTAACATTTGTAGCTGTTAGCTTTTCATACATATGAATACATGACATGCCACTGTGGTACACATTTCCACAAAATTCCTTTATCTGACAGTGACACTCACAAAGGCTTTTTGTACAGAATCTTAAATATATAATAGTTATTTGTGCATTGGTTTATGCTGGATTTTAATGTACTGCTCTCCTTGGTATGCATTATTCAACAAACCCATTTTCCAAGCCCCAAACCAGGCCATCTGTATTCAGGCTATCTAGCTACAGTAACCACAGCTCTGTGTAGAAATAGGGCAGCGCTGTCCGTGTTCTGCCAGCTAGGCTCACAGACCTAGAAGCTTCAAATGTCATGGCAGGTGTTGTGTGGAGCATCTGCTTTACTCCTTTCATTAGACTGGTTTTGGATTGTTGTAGCGATACAGTCTTTTTAGGGCCTCTACAAACATTGCTGTGACTTTGGAATTGACTGGTGAGAGAGATTTATGAGAGGTTGCCCACAGGATGAATATTTAACCAGCAAATCTCATTTGCAGTTATAAGGTAACTTGAAACTTATTTTAAAGCTCTTAACTTAGTTTGAGAGATGAAAGCATGGTGATTGGAGCCAAACCAAAATCATATCTTCAGTTCTGTATTCTATCATTGCATCGAGCAAACAGTTTTAAAAGGAAACAGATCTCATGCAGCAGACATTACAGTTTTACGATTTGTCTCAAGGGAAAACCACAGAAGTTATTCTGTCTTCACATGAAGTTATGGAATTTGAAATATGAGTAGAATAATTAGACACAGAGGTGCTTTTTAAGTAAGCATGGAATTATCTCAAAGGCCATTGGACTGTCTTAAATATTAAAAGGATTGCTTTGCACCATTGACAGTTATATATCACAGGAGAACACATGATATTCTCCCATCACTGTCCCATAAAGATGGGCCCCAGCATGTTAGCTCCCATTAACTGACAACTTGGTGTTTAATGGCAGCCCATTAATATAATCTGTCATATTTATGCGTCCAGCAGTCCAGCACTGTTTACTTTTGTTGTTTAAAAAGGAAAACAAAAAATTGTAACAAATATCCACAACTGTTAAATAAAGATCTAGCAATCAAAAGTACAGCGAATAAAAATAAGATGATAATTGGTAAATAAATCAAACACATGGAATGTACTGAAACTGGAAAAATATAAGTTTTAAGAAGTGGTTTAAAGGATATTACTGATTCTGCAAACCTCAGATCCTAAGACAGGGATTCCAAAGCTGAGTTATCCTGACTGCAAAAGCCCAGTCACCTTTAGTCTTGGTATTAAGAATGCTGGAGAAGCCTTGTGTGAAAGATCTGAGGCCACACAATGAGTCAACTTTTAACCAATGAGGGGAGGCTAAAGCAGGAAATGAAGGGGTTTGTATTAGCTGAAGGTGCAGCACAGTCTTTTGGCTCAACCTTGGTTATAATAAATTACAACTGCGTTTAACCAGCATCTTGTTTATAGATTTAGGATTTCTTTTTTTAGGATTCAGGGTACACATACCTATGTAGATGTGAAACTGCTCTCAGGTGTCTTCTTTTCTAAATATTATAATCTCAATGTAGTATTTATTGCTGATTTTACAAGGTTTTAACCAAGAACTCTGTCTTTTCTCTACCACCCCCCAACCCATTTCTTTTCAGGATGGTTCCAAACAGAGGCAGGCAAGGAAGAAAACTGTGTCCTTCAGTACAATGCCGAGTGACCGCAAGATCAACAGCACAGCTGCTTGCATGGCCTTCATGATGGAGGGTTGTGAGATGAAGAAAGTGCGCTCCAACTCACGTATGTACAACCGATATTTTCTGCTGGATCCAGACATGCACTGGCTTCGCTGGGAGCCATCCAAGAAGGATTCAGAGAAGGCCAAATTGGAGATCAAGAGCATTAAGGAAGTCCGTTTGGGAAAGAAAACTCCTGTTCTGCGCAGCAATGGTCTCTCAGATCAATTCCCTGATGAATGCGCCTTCTCAATCATCTATGGGGATAACTATGAGTCTTTAGATTTGGTAGCAAGTACAGCAGATGTTGTCAGCACGTGGGTGATGGGTCTGAGGTATCTGGTGTCTTATGGCCGACACACAGTAAACATGGTGGAGCCCAGCCATCCAAGTCTACGAACATCTTGGATTGGTTCAGTGTTTGAGCTAGCGGATATGGAAAAGGAAGGACACATAGACCTGTTCAGGGCCACCCAGATAATCAAGGGCCTTAATCCTGGAATGAAAGAGTCTAGGATAGAGCTGAAGTTCAAGGAGCTCCAGAAAGCTAAAGACCAATATGGAGAGGCAATTAACATGGACACCTTTGTTGAAGCCTACTGTGAGCTCTGCACACGGCCAGAGATTTTCTTCCTACTGATGCAGTTCTCCAGTAATAAGGAGTATCTGGACAGCAAAGATCTGATGATGTTTGTAGAGGTGGAGCAGGGTGTGGAAGGTGTAATGGAGGACATGTGCAGGGATATTGTTCAGAAATTTGAGCCATCTGCTGAAGGCAGGGAGAGAGGATACCTCTCCATTGATGGCTTCACACACTACCTCCTCTCCTCTGAATGCCACATCTTTGACCCCCAGCACAAGCGTGTGTGCCAGGATATGACCCAGCCTCTGTCCCACTACTACATTAACTCCTCACATAACGCTTCCCTTCTGGAAGACCATTTCTGGGGTTCGTCAGACATCAGCAGCTACATCCGAGCCCTGAGGATGGGCTGCCGCAGCATTGAGGTCATTGTATGGAATGGTCCTGATAATGAACCAGTGGTTTATGTAGGAAGTTCTGTAGCCTCGCAATTAGCGTTTTCTAAAGTCCTGGACATTATAAACCAATATGCTTTTGAAAGCTCTGAGTATCCCCTAATTCTCTGCTTGGTGACCCACTGCTGCATTCCCCAGCAGAGGGTCATGGCACAGCACATAAAGAAGATTCTCGGGGACAAGCTGTATGTTCAACCCCCCAACAAAGAAGAAAACTACCTTCCTTCCCCTGAGAAACTCAAGGGTAAACTCCTCCTCAAGGGTAAGAAGTTACCACCCAGCTGCACTGACACTGAGGGAGATGTGACTGATGAGGAAGAAGGTCTTGAAATGTCCCGAAGAGTAGGAGTCGATGAGAAGAACCAGCTAAATGGCTTGGGCTACAGAAGACTCAGACTGTCCAGGGAGCTCTCTGATCTTGTATCACTCTGCAAGTCAATCCAGTTCAGGGACTTTGAGATTTCTAAGAGGGACCAAAAATACTGGGAAATTTGCTCCTTCAATGAGGTAGATGCAAACAGGTTTGCCAATGAGTTCCCAGAGGAATTTGTCTGTTATAATAAGCGCTTTCTCTCCAGGGTATATCCCACACCTATGAGGATTGATGCCAGCAACATGAACCCCCAGGACTTCTGGAAGTGTGGGTGCCAGATTGTGGCCATGAACTACCAAACTCCAGGCTTAATGATGGACCTCAACCTAGGCTGGTTCAGGCAGAATGGCAACTGTGGGTATGTTTTGCGGCCAGCCATCATGAGAGAAGAGGTGTCCTACTTCAGTGCCAATGCTCGGGACTCCCTGCCAGGGGTGTCTGCCCAGCTTCTTCACATTAAGGTCATCAGTGGTCAGAATCTGCCCAAGCCTCGTGGGTCTGCTGCTAAGGGTGATGTGGTGGAGCCCTACATATATGTGGAGATCCACGGCATCCCAGCGGACTGTGCTGAGCAAAGAACCAAGACTGTGTCCCAGAATGGCGATAACCCTATTTTTGATGAGAGTTTTGAATTTCAGATCAATTTACCAGAACTTTCAGTGCTGCGTTTTGTAGTGCTGGATGATGACTACATCGGGGACGAGTTCATTGGCCAGTACACCATCCCATTTGAATGCCTACAGCCAGGCTATAGACATGTCCCTCTACAGTCTCTTACAGGAGAGTTCCTACCCAATACCACCCTGTTTGTCCATGTGGCCATCACCAACAGGCGGGGTGGGGGAAAGGCACATAAGAGGGGTCTGTCTGTCATGAAGGGTAGGAAGGCCAGGGAATATACCACCACCAAGAACACAGGGATCAAAGTAGTGGACGAGCTCTTCAGAGCATCCACCCAGCCCCTCAGGGAGGCCACAGACCTCAGAGAAAATGTGCAGGTAAGACCCTAGTATCAAGCTTAATCACAAAACCACTGCCTGTGTTACCCTAGGTCAGAATTGTTTTTGAACTGTTTTTGGCCTGCTCTTTTAAGCTGTGGAAGAGATTCTGTACATTTGTGACTTTTTACATTTTAATGGAGCATTTACAGTGCCTTGCGAAAGTATTCGGCCCCCTTGAACTTTACGACCTTTTGCCACATTTCAGGCTTCAAACATAAAGATATAAAACTGTAATTTTTTGTGAAGAATCAACAACAAGTGGGACACAATCATGAAGTGGAACGAAATTTATTGGATATTTCAAACTTTTCTAACAAATAAAAAACTGAAAAATTGGGCGTGCAAAATTATTCAACCCCCTTAAGTTAATACGTTGTAGCGCCACCTTTTGCTGCGATTACAGCTGTAAATCGCTTGGGGTATGTCTCTATCAGTTTTGCACATCGAGAGACTGAAATTTTTGCCCATGCCTCCTTGCAAAACAGCTCGAGCTCAGTGAGGTTGGATGGAGAGCGTTTGTGAACAGCAGTTGTCAGTTCTTTCCACAGATTCTCGATTGGATTCAGGTCTGGACTTTGACTTGGCCATTCTAACACCTGGATATGTTTATTTGTGAACCATTCCATTGTAGATTTTGCTTTATGTTTTGGATCATTGTCTTGTTGGAAGACAAATCTCCATCCCAGTCTCAGGTCTTTTGCAGACTCCATCAGGTTTCCTTCCAGAATGGTCCTGTATTTGGCTCCATCCATCTTCCCATCAATTTTAACCATCTTCCCTGTCCCTGCTGAAGAAAAGCAGGCCCAAAACATGATGCTGCCACCACCATGTTTGACAATGGGGATGGTGTGTTCAGGGTGATGAGCTGTGTTGCTTTTACGCCAAACATAACGTTTTGCATTGTTGCCAAAAAGTTCGATTTTGGTTTCATCTGACCAGAGCACCTTCTTCCACATGTTTGGTGCGTCTCCCAGGTGGCTTGTGGCAAACTTTAAACGACACTTTTTATGGATATCTTTAAGAAATGGCTTTCTTCTTGCCACTCTTCCATAAAGGCCAGATTTGTGCAGTATACGACTGATTGTTGTCCTATGGACAGAGTCTCCCACCTCAGCTGTAGATCTCTGCAGTTCATCCAGAGTGATCATGGGCCTCTTGGCTGCATCTCTGATCAGTCTTCTCCTTGTATGAGCTGAAAGTTTAGAGGGACGGCCAGGTCTTGGTAGATTTGCAGTGGTCTGATACTCCTTCCATTTCAATATTATCGCTTGCACAGTGCTCCTTGGGATGTTTAAAGCTTGGGAAATCTTTTTGTATCCAAATCCGGCTTTAAACTTCTCCACAACAGTATCTCGGACCTGCCTGGTGTGTTCCTTGTTCTTCATGATGCTCTCTGCGCTTTAAACAGACCTCTGAGACTATCACAGTGCAGGTGCATTTATACGGAGACTTGATTACACACAGGTGGATTCTATTTATCATCATTAGTCATTTAGGTCAACATTGGATCATTCAGAGATCCTCACTGAACTTCTGGAGAGAGTTTGCTGCACTGAAAGTAAAGGGGCTGAATAATTTTGCACGCCCAATTATTCAGTTTTTTATTTGTTAAAAAAGTTTGATCATGGAGAGCAAGTGCAACCAAATGCAGAGCTCTGCATTTCATTGCACTCGTTAATTCAATAACTTTGGTGTAACTGTAGTGCTGGAGAATGTAGTCCTCTGTGGACTATGAATATGCTTAGCAATTTGCAGTGCATGGTATTCTGAACATTATAAATTATACTAAAGCAAGGTCATATAATGAGAAAATTAAATTAACAGATTCTCTGGAGAGCAATAATGTATTTGATAAATTTTGTGGTCATATTAAATTATATTATGATACATCAGAGGAGCTTTTTCCAACAAAAAAATCAAAAACAAAAACAAAACAAAAAAAAACATTACAGAGCATTTTATTTCTGTATTAGGTCCAAACTATTTACATTGGACTAATTTCACTTGCTGTTGTGGACAGAGGCTTTTTGCTAATTGTGCATTATTAATGTTGTAGAGGAGTAATAAAGTGATATTGCTATACAGTTATGAGGTTTATGAATAGTGCAGTCACCAATGAAAAACACTTACTGCTTTGAGGAGAGCACTGGTTTGCTGGGCATTTAGCTTGCTGCTGTTCTTTAAACCTCCTCTAGATGAACAAATGAAGATTAGTAACTACAATGCATATTCAGCTGATGACTGGTAGCAGAAGACTTTCAGTGCAGTATATTATTTTGTGTGTGATGATTGAAGGGTGTGATACAAAACTTCTTTTATTTGCTGATTATTTCAGTAGCCTGGTGTCTTGTACATGGGTCACAGGTTGTGGAAAGATACAGACTTAACAAAATCAAATATATAATGTTGATGTCATGTACATAAGAAGATATAAAATTAGACAGACTCATGTAAGTTCTTTCAGAGGTTACATTTAACACAATCCATCTTATGATTCCAGGTCATAAATACCAAGTCTGTCCATCTGTCTTCAGTAGGCAGTAATGTCAATCTAATGTTACAGCAAACAAAAGACCAGGCCGAACTAAATAAGCAGAGATGCGATTATAGATCCTGTGGCATGCTGTCATGCAGTTTCAGTTGTGGAAATAGGCATTTACTGAAAGAAGACAATTTTCCTCTCCAAAACCCCAATACAGAGATAAATATGTTTGCGTTCTGAGAGTGAAATTGATCCTGTAATTTAGAGGTAGAAACATTATCAAATCACAGCCTGAATGGAAAAAGAGGAAGGTAATTTCAGGAAAATCATTGGAAATAAAAGTGTGAATACAGGCAACTAATGAATGCTGATGACAAAACAGTGTTTCATCTTTGGTCAAAAAATTGTGATATTTTTTGGCATAATCAAAGTGTTGCTTGTTGGAATAATCTGATTTAGAGACAAATGGCCATCTCAACAGTTTGTCATGAATATGTCCTAATCCTTGCTCAGGTTTGAGTCACAGTGGGAACATTTTATGATTAAGACATGAAGTATGAGAAAATCTGACACAGACTGATCAAGCACAGCTTAACATTTGTGCAACTCCAGTCAACTAACTTGCTAAATATGGAAGTAATCATAGACACGCCATGTGTCACAGATGACTACAGTAGCTACTGGAATACTCTATGATAATAAATGATTTTACAATCTAATCTATAGACATGCATGAAAAATGTTGGTAAGTGGGTAAATGGTTGAATGTGAATTTGTATTTTGTAACCTGGTCAAACAACACTGGCAACTGTACCGCTCACCAAACCACATTATCCTCAGGTTTGAAGTGTAAATTTGTCTTTTTAAAATGAGGAGATAAAAGATGATGAAATAAAAAAGGGGAAGTTGAGAGGAAGCCTTTAAAGAGGATAATTAATGGTGTCTTTAGAATAAAGGTCTTTACCTTTTAAATATTAAAATATGGATATTGATAAAAGCGTTTCAATAGCCAGTTGTGTGGAGCTTGGTGCCTTGGATCCGGAGGGAACTAGAAAACGGTAACAGGACCTGTGGCCAACAGCACAAGGCAGCAGCCAGGCCGCTTCGGGAAGCTTCACCACCCCTGATTTGAAGCCAAGATTAGACGTTAACATGAGCCAGGTTAGCAAGAAATATCTCCGATAATCAGATAACGGATTTCTCAGATATTATACTATACAACTAGCCCCTTTTCACTTCACCAAACTCCTTTAAGACTCCTTTTGTCCTCAAGCAGCAGAGCTTCCAAGTGACTTGCTCTGAATAACAACAGAAAGAAAAGTGTGTTTATCTATTAAAGAAGACTGAAGAACTCCATGAACATTGACTAGTGATCAGATATGATAGGTTATGTTTCATATGTTGATCTCGGCAGAAAATCTGTTATTTCTACAGGAGGCTTGAATGAATTCCTTTCCAGAGAGCTGCTGCTTATGAACCTTATAAAGTGTTGATGGAGCTGTAGGAGAGCCGCCAGCCTGGAGTTTCTTTTTATTTGCTGAAAAGTGTGTGCGCCATCATAGACACATTCATCACCACTCAGTGCTGTGGGCCAGAGAGAGAAGGAGAGGGAAGCACATAGAAGCAGAAAAAGAGAGACATGGGCAAACAGAAACAAAAGCAGTGTTGTAACCGGACACGGAGGTCTCATTTGGGGAATGTTTGAAGGGGAGTAAAGTGGGGGAAGGGACTAATTAAAAACACAAGTCTTGTAAGACCATGGCTTGGAAAACAATTTGGCTTTTATTGCACAACGGTTATCAAAAAAAGATTTATGCGCATGGTCCCGTGCACACATGCATGGAATTATACAAGCATAGTGAATGCTAATAACTTTGTCTCAGACCACACTGCGACATAAACACAAGCATGATCATGATTCTTTCTCAGTTGCACACACACACAAGGTTTTAATCCAAAGCTTCAAAGCTGTCCTGCTTCCACCATTGTGTTTCTCTGTGTCTGTGCTTACTGGCCCAAGAGGTTTTAACTGTGGCTGAGGCTCAGCATGCTGACTGTGTCCCCCGTCCACCCTCTGCATCTTCAGACGGGTTGTTGGGCCCCACAGTGACATGGGTAGACAGTGGGGCAGTGGATTTTTTCTGCCGAGCTGGAGCTCTAACTCAGGGACACAGCTGGTTCCCGCACTTCAGAGTGCTGAGTGTGTCAACTGATTCCTAAATACCAACACTGGTTTCTTCTGTTGTTGTTGTTGTTGTTGTTATTTTTTGTTTGTTTGTTTTTTGCCCACTCCTGTTCTCTCTAGGTAACCTACATCTTCTCTTCCTCAGCGCTTCTCATCATCGCCCTCACACTTTGCACTTTCTGCTTTTCATGCCTCAGATTGCGCTTTTGCTCTGCTTCTCTTTCACTTTTTCTCTCTCTTCTTGATGGGCTGCCATTCAAAAGATTAAATAAATAAATAAAGTGGGCCTGGTTTGGTTGCTTAAACTCCCATGTTGGCCACGAAACACTATAAGAGGCAGTTGCATAGTTCCTAGAGCTGCACAGACTTTGAAAACAAACATGGAGGAAGTCTGGCTTCAGTGGCCTGGAAAGCTGACTGGCCCAGAAAAGATGAGGAGTGAGTTAAACAAAATTCTATAAGAAAGTAATTATTCTTACATTGTGCTGGTTGATGACAAGACAGTACAGTATTTGTCAAATGCTTTTGTGCAAAGTGACACATACTCATACAATGAGAGCAGTTTGAGCTTTGGTGTCATGCTCAAAGACACTTTAATAGAGGAGAGGAGGAGCTTGAGGTGTGACACTAACCATGTTACTGATGGCAGACTCACTGTACTAACTGAGCTACTGCTCCCCCTGATGATGAAATAGATTTGCTATTAGTGCTAGATTAAACAATCAGGACATGCTGAGATAGAGATTTCTTTATTTATCTGGCAGCAGAAAGCTAAAATGTTCAGTGGTCCATTTAGAAATGGGACATAAGGAGAAGATGATTTTGGTGTATTGGATTGCTTTTAAGATGAGTGCAGAAAGATAAACAGATTTTGGGCAGAAAAGCATTTAAGAAAAGGTGTGAAAAGAGATGGAGAGAGTGAGGGATGAGTAACTGGATGTATCTAGCACCTCCAGGATGTTGTCAGAAGTTTGGCTCCAGAGCCTCTCGTCTGTTGAATGAGCAGACTGATGTTATGTGAAACCAGTAATTTTACTGTCACCGAGACAAACACTCACTGCTATCTTATCTAGTTTCTGGTCTGAGAGGAGTATCATGATCACTCTCATTAAATCTTCTCACTCAAGGTCATCTGCAAAGAGTGGCTGCAATATTTGCCATTCCATTAGGACCACAGTCATTTCATTTCCCAAGGATAAGAACGCTAGAGGAATTTGCCATTTTTGGTTATATCAGAAGTTGGATAGTTAATTTGGTTGGTTTCACTCAAACAGAGACGTAATGTGGACGGGAGCAGAAGGACAAAGAACAGCGCACACAGAATATTTACATGTATAACACTTCTTATGTGTTCATATCCATATTGCTATCCTACAATGTGGATGTTTTCTTTCCAGAATGCCATGGTGTCCTTCAAGGAGCTGTGCGGCCTTACCCCCGCAGCCAACATGAAACAGTGTATCCTGACAGTGTCTACGTGGCTGATAAACAGCGAGAGGTCACTTAGGGTAACAGTGGACCTCGGCGAGACCTACCCCACCATGGAGGCTCAAGGCCCTGTGCCTGAGCTGCTGCGAAAAGTGCTCACTGCCTATGACGTGGTAAACAACACGCACACATGCCTCTATCTTTGTGAGCACACTCATTCACATAATGCATTCCCTGGCCCCTTACCCATCAGAACTAATGCCTAACCATAACCCTTAACCCTAACCTGAACCCTAAAACCAAGTCTTAACCCTCAAAAAGCTGTTTCAGAAAGTGAGGACTGGCCAAAATGTCCTCACTTTCCAAAACTGTCCTCACTCTGTAGCAAAGAATACATTTTTAGTCATCACTATGCAGCAAGTACAAGAACACAAAAAGAGTATGTACCAGCATGTCATGTTGTCTTTTTTTGTATTTGATTGATGTACAGGTTCATAAATACGTATTTAAATACTTATTACACTATATCCACGTGAGACAGCAACACTTTTATTATAGTGTGCTATGTTTCACTAAATATATACTTCAGATAAAGATAAAATGTTGAAGCAGTTAAGTATGATGATAACAGAGGTTGCCCTGTCATGCTGTGGTAAGCACTGCTCTGTGCAGATCTTTCTATGCGCTGTGCTTATAAAATATTAACATTTATTTAAAAAGAAGGGGGGGGGGGGACGTTTAGTTTGCTCCCTGCCTTAATGCTAGGTTGAGTCATTTGATTCAAATTAGTCTACAGCTGTTTTTTGTATAATTCTGCACATCCTCCTCCATCTTGGATCCTCTCTTACACTCTGCATTTCTTACCACTTCACATTGGCAGAGCCCAAAACAGGGTTGGAGGACTCTGTCTGTAATCAGTTACAACACCATCCCCCCATCCAGAGGTCGACCAGTCAAGCTAATGTGCACACATACATGTGTGTCTATATACAGTATAAACATGTTTGCCTTACTCTACTTAAACTACCGTTAACTGATTATAGCCATCACCTAAACTTTAAAGAGAAATGGACCCAAAAATCTTGAACATAAAACAGCTATAACACACACTAAAACTCAGTGTCAATTTCAGCAGTGATGTTTTTAATAATCTCATAGATAATTGGCCAGATTTTAACAATTGCAATGCTGTGTCTTTATATTTACAATAGAAAATAGTCAGTTGTCTTATTCAACAGCTAATGTCAGCTTAGTATGATTCAGAACTTGGGCCTCTTTTCAGCCGTCACAGGAAGAACTTTACTACATGTTCCTTTCTAGACCAGAATGCAGTGCAGCTTCAGGAAAAGTTGCATTCATGACTCTTTGCAATGTAGCTGTTGGAAACATTTGCTGTTTGTCATACTTTCACTATTGCTGCAACTCTCTCCTACACATTCATCTCACGGAAGGTTTTGGAAATGTAGGCTCGGATAATGCATCACGTCATTAAATCCGATGTTCTGCATATTTTTGATTTTACCAAAGGTTTAAAACATCCCCTTGATGAAGGGACTGTCCAGAATTTTCTGCACTGATGCACTGAAACTGGTCCGCATGACAATTGCAAAACAAGAAATGGCATGCACATACATGTGCACACACGCGTACACTCACAGTATGACAGTCCACTTCCTGTCTCCCTACTATTGTGAAACTGCACAGTGCTCTGATTATCAGACGCAAAAGTAGAGAGAAAAATAGGACCTTGCATTTCTCCCGCACTGTTTCCTTGAAGTACCGATTTACATGTGACTTCAATGCAATAAACTATAAATGCCAAGTCTGTTAAATTTACTCCGAAGTTTTTTTTTCTCTGTAGCTCTTATGGACAAGCAGCATAGAGAACAAATTTATTAGGTATAGACAGATATATATAGAAGCACAAAAATAAACTACACAGACTCAAATACACAGCTAAGAGACAACTACAGTATCAACATGTACATGTCAGATTTGTTGTTGTTGCTACTGTATGTACATGGCTATGGTCCAGTTACTGCAAGAATGAAATAAATATATGAATAATTATTTACAATATTGAAGTTTTTTATGAACAGAGAGTATCTGTACAGTACATTCTGTTTCTTTAGTTTGAGTTATTATGCTGTGATGCTAAACAGGCAAATTACATTTTCACTTTTCTTGTGTTTTTTTTTTTTTTTACTTTCTCTTGTTTTTACATACAAGTCAAAAGAAACATAAGCTATGTTGCTTACATGATGTTAGGGTGCGCTCGAACACAGAGTGAGCGAGCAGATAAAATGCGGACCCAGGTGGCTGGTTTCGGTGCAAGCAGTGAGGTTTGTTTACAGTGAAGGTAGTGACATATATACAGGAGGAGTAATGAGGTAGATGACCGGGTGTCGATCAGCAGCAGCAGAAAAACAGTCAGTGGTATGGTGGATGATGATGTACCGGGCTGCGGACGCAGAGGTCACTCCTGGGCTGGTCGAGGTGGAGGTGATGATGGCTGTAGACAGAAGAGCA
>NW_018127965.1:810779-811745 GCF_001952655.1 Monopterus albus
CTGATAATGGGGAGCGGCCCGACGACGGCAATCGGCCAGCCATTTGTTTTGATCGGCTGTGCACAGCAAGGCGGCCCTGGTCTCCGCCCAGACGGCCTGACAACAAGAGATGTGAGTCTGGACGGAGGGGACAGCAATGTCTGTTTCAGCAGCAGACAGAAGGGGAGGTTGGTAGCCTAGGGATGCCTGGAAGGGAGAAATACCGGTGGCAGAACTGGAGAGGGTATTGTGGGCGTATTCCACCCAGGGCAACAACTGGCTCCAGTCCTCTGGTGAGGAACTGGTGACACAACGGAGGGCGTTTTCCAGCTCCTGGTTTAGCCATTCAGCTTGGCCGTTGGTTTGGGGGTGATAGCCGGAATATAAACAAGGGTGTGCTCCGAGGGCAGTGCAAAAGGCAGACCAGACATGGGAGATGAATTGTGGACCGCGGTCAGAAACGATAGTGATGGGAGTGCCGTGAATACAAAAAACGTGCTGAACCAGGAGCTGGGCGATTTCGAGAGCAGTGGGGAGTTGAGGAAGGGCGAGGAAATGGGCGGCTTTAGAAAAACGGTCGACGATGGTGAGAATGACAGTGTTGCCCTGGGAAGGAGGCAGGCCGGTGACAAAATCTAGGGCTATATGAGACCAGGGCCGAAATAGGCGTGGTCAGCGGCCGACGAGAGACCCGCAGGGGATTGATGGATGGGTTTGGACTGCGCACAGGAAGCACAGGTGGCTATGTACTCCCTGGCATCTTTTTCTAGGGTGGGCCACCAGAAGTAACGTTTCAAGAGGGAAATGGTGCGCTGTACCCCTGGATGGCATGCTAGCCGTGAGGCATGGGCCCAGTCGAGGGTCTGAGCACTAGCAGCCAAGGGGACGTATAATCTATCTGGTGGTCCATCCCCTGGATCGGGTTCCTGTTGCTGCGCCTCCCGTATGGTATCCTCGATCTCCCATGTAATGGAGGCTACCATACAG
>NW_018127965.1:813178-833638 GCF_001952655.1 Monopterus albus
GGGTACAGGTCGATGGCACAGTCATATGGTCTATGAGGGGGGAGAGAGTCCGTGGCCAGGTGTTTACTGAACACCTGTTGCAGGTCGTGGTAGTCCGGGGGTATGGAGGACAGGTCCAAAGGTTTTGGTGGTGCAGCAGGAGAAGAGGAGGTGCGTTGTCCGGCGAGGAGACAGGTCGATGCACAGTCCGGGCTCCACTGGGTGATGGTGCCGGTGGTCCAGTCAACAGTAGGGTTGTGTTGGACCAGCCAGGAGTGACCCAAAACCAGTGGTGTGTCTGGAATGGAGAAGATGTGGAAGTGGATGTCCTCGTGATGGTTGCCGGCAATGGTGAGATGGAGGGATGGAGTCCGGTGAGTGATGTGGGTCAGCAGTCAGCTCTTTTGGCCGCACCAGGCAGGTGGCGATGAGATGTTCTGGAGCCCCACAATACAGGCATAACCCAGTGCGGATACGGCAGGCCCGTTCTTCAGGGTCTAGATGGGCACGTCCCAGGTCTATGGGTTCATCTGTCTGTTGTGGAGTGCAGGTCTGAGAATCCCCCATGCAGAGAGATACCCGGGCTTCGGCAGGTGGTAAAGTCATGACGCGGGTCCGGGGGGCCGACTGCCGCCCTGCTCTTTTCTTGTGGGAAGAGCATAGCTGTTTGTCGATCCGGATGGCCAAGTCCACCAGAGTCATAAGCTCCCTGGCAGCTTGACCCTGATGAGATGAAGGTGAAAAAACAGTCTGTATTTCATCCAGGAACTCAGTGATGGTGGTGCCGATGAGCACACCACTGGAGTCCGCAGCCTCGGCCCAAGTAAGCGCTTTCCCACGCACCCGGTTGATAACATAACTGATCTTCTCTCTGTCCGTGCGAAATGTCCGTGGTTGCTGATCGAACGCCCGGCGGCACTGCAGCAGACAACCCCGGCACTTATCCACGCTGCTGTTGAAGACATCTGGTTCGGGGATAGGCGGATCACGACGGGGACTGGCAGCATGGGGAGCGGAGTGTGGATCTGGGGTGGCAGCGTGACTGTGTTGAGACAGTAGGAGCGAGGTGAGTTGTGCTACCTCCTGGGTGATAGCGGAGATGTCCTGTTGTTGCTGCTGCTGCAGTGCCTCAGCCATTCTGTCCATTTGGGTGGTGACGTGTGCAGGGACAGAAGCGCTGTTTGCACCGGAGCCAGCAGGGTCCATACTGGCCAGTTCTTTCTGTTAGGGTGCGCTCGAACACAGAGTGAGCGAGCAGATAAAAAGCGGACCCAGGTGGCTGGCTTCGGTGCAAGCAGTGAGGTTTATTTACAGTGAAGGTAGTGACATATATACAGGAGGAGTAATGAGGTAGATGACCGGATGTCGATCAGCAGCAGCAGAAAAACAGTCAGTGGTATGGTGGATGATGATGTACCGGGCTGCAGACGCAGAGGTCACTCCTGGGCTGGTCGAGGTGGAGGTGATGATGGCTGTAGACAGAAGAGCAGGGATAAACTGGGTAAGGGAGACTGTGCATCGACCTGTGAGGCGGTGGCTGGTGGTGTTGATGAATCCAGGGGGTCCAGAGGAGAGGTCCGAAGAGGAAGAAGACACTAGAGACAGCAGGGCAGGATAACGACTAGGGTGCTAACAAAGACTAGAGAGAACAAAGACAATCTTAGCATAAACTCGACATAACAACCACTGGCCTGAAGACAGAGAAAGAACTGGCAGGGGAGTGACTGGTGAACAGTGTATAAGTATGGAGGAGACTAATGAGGTGCAGCTGGTGAGTAATCGGGGAAGCAGGGCAGGTGTGTTGAATAGTGTAATCAGTGCAAGGGCTAGGCTAGTGTGAGGAAAAAGAAGAGAGGAAGGGCAAACCTGACACATGACTTGTGAATTGGAAAGAATCTGCCTCCTCTGATTATGATCTTGTACCAATTAAAGTAATCAGATAAAGACATTTACAGCTATGTTGCCTTAACTGAGTTAAGACTAGATTGTTAGTATGAATGTAAACATGGCAGCTAAGGGCTCAGCCCAACCCAAATGCAGCAGAATGGGCCCTGGCTCCTGAGGGGATCATATCTGTTTGGTTGCAGCCTAACAATATGGCAAGAAAGACATCTTTCAGTAATTGATATGAATTATTTCTCTCTTGGTATTTTTCTTTGCCTCTTATCTGTACTGCATCACAAAGC
This sequence comes from Monopterus albus, assembly GCF_001952655.1. Lineage (NCBI taxonomy): Eukaryota > Metazoa > Chordata > Actinopteri > Synbranchiformes > Synbranchidae > Monopterus > Monopterus albus. The sequence goes on from NW_018127965.1 coordinate 815,344, forward strand.
TATCTGCTTTGGCTTTCAGGTGACTTTGGTATGATGCTGTGTTATAATGCAGACTAATGTCATATCCTCTTTGTCTTCTAGATGATTCAGACCAGCAGAACATTGATTGAATCAGCTGATGTGGTTTATTCCAAACTCACACAAGCACAAAGGGCAGGTATGTTACGCTGTGGGATGAGCAGAGTCGTCAGCTGCAACATCCCCATTTTTTACACTATACATAATATTTCTTGAAAAGTAGTTTTGAGATGAGTCCTGTTCTGTTTTTCAAATGTAGACCCTGTGATTTCTCTGCTACTATGAGGAAGATGACTCACAATTCAAGGACAGTATTTGTGTCAGACACAAATGAAATTACCTCACTTACTGGTGGATTTCATTAAATAAAAACAACATAAATTCCGTTGAGGAGATTCTTCTCCTTTAGCATCCACATGAATCATGAACTATAAAAACTGCACTCTTTACAATGTATTATGCGTCATGTCCTCTAATAGAATGACCGTAGTGTACGTGCTCTGACGGCATCTCCATCAATATCAACAACAGTGGCTGCTGTCAATAGTGGGCCATCATGAGTGAGTCAGCACCATGTAGTTATCATGTAAGTGGGCAGATGAAAACAATCAGCCAGCCCCACAGACACAGGGCTCCAGGAGAAAGAGGACAGAGAGCATAAAGATCCTTTGAGGGAAGAAATGAAATAATTTGACAGTGTGGATTGAAACGGGGAGGGAAAAGGAGAGGAAGGATGGGATGGATTAAAAAAAACGCTTGATGTAAGAGCTCCAGCCTTTCAGAAAAGAAGATAAAATAAACCATAATAATGTTATTAGGAGAGAAAATAAAAAAAACATGGCTTTTCTTCCACAGCCTCTTTTACATTCAGTACTAATTGTTCCTCATTTGCTCTGCTCCTTTACCACGAAGCACTGCCTCTGCTGAAGCGCTCCTCAAATAGGAGCACATCTCAAACAAGAGTACATCTTCACTTTGCTTGTTGATGCCTTATTCTTGTGCTGTAGAACAACCAAAGACATAACTCAAACAAATGTGAAACCTGTCAATTCTGGCCTGTTGTAATAGCTGGATATTTGTTTGTAGTTTCTGTGTTTCTGATGATTTGTTGTGTATTGCAAACCCAAAATACAGTAAACTGGCTCTACAGTGCATGCCAACGCAATATCGAAAAGGTCAAAAAGCCAATTTAAGATCACTATGCCCAGCTTAACTACTTGGTGTCACAGAGGGGCAGGCGTATACGTCATTGCCCCCCACCACAAAAAGCCAAGCTGATTTTTGTGCTATGCAATTACCCAGGGATGTAGGCTGAATGCTTGGGCTTCAATCACAGAGCTGTCCCCCTGGCTCTGAGGTTCCCCAGCCCAGAACTGCAAGCATCTTCAAAGACTGCTGACGTAAGCTGTGGTTAAACCCCACACAGCAACAGCCACTCTCACAGCAGTGCCATTACTGGAGACCAGATATACTCAGGTGAAAACCTTCAAATAGTCAGCATTTTAGGAGCAACAGTAAGAAAATCATCCTTGTTTCAAATCCAACTGATGTGAAATCAGTGAAATGCCTACATTTGGCGTTTCCAGCTTTTGTGTCTGTTCATTCATGCTTCCAAACATTTGGTCGCAGTAAATGAGGCGGTGAACAAGAAGGAAAAATATATTGTACAAATTGTATCTTTTTCTGTGATATATTGTGATGTTACAGAAGGCTGCTCCAAAATAAAATGTTTGTTGCCTCAAATCAGCATTGTGAGATAGCAAGTCTAAACTTTCAAATAATTCTAAAATTTTTGGCCTAAGAGAATGTAAAGTTTGATTAAATATTATCTTAGAATAAGGGATCAGATTATATCTACATGTTAGGGTTTATTCACTGTTGCCATTCTTGTTACTAATGTACAACAATTCCATCTGAATCAACAGATGTAAGCACTTGGTATAAAATATTGTTCATTTATGAATACAAAAGTAAATTTGCCTTTCCCTTATGTCTCAAGAATGATTCCTGTTGCTTGTTGTCTTGTCTCAGCTATGTCTCATAGTGAATTTTAGGACAAACATATCAGAAGACATCATGACAAAATAGAAACTAAAATGAGGCTGAAATGAGAACACTGATTTTGTCTCTAGCGCTGTAGAAGAGCAGTAACATTTTCCTCTGAGAATGCTTGAATAACAATTAAAAGCATTTTAACATAGTAAAAGTGTTCGATAGGGTAATTATGCAGCTTGATACTGCTTCATAAGTCAACACTCTTGGATCTGCTATAATAATCCCCCCTCTGGATTATTAAACTAATTACATTCCAGTATTAATGCAGCCACTTCTGTTCTGCTCCTCTGCTCAGCAGGCGCTTTGTCCTCTCCATCTGCTTCCTGTCTCATCAGGTCTGTGTTGTCCTTTGATCTTTTGCCTACATATATGCAGAATTTTAGCATAACGATCCATCTAGTTTTCACTGTATGGAAAATTAAATACAGCTATATGGCAATATTATTACATTAAAGTTAGCTCTAAATAGCTTGATGTTCACAATGCTTATTATATGAAAAAAATGAAAGTATTGGGACTAATGTAAGTCACTTAAACTTTACAATTAAAGTCAGTGGATATAATACAATCCTACTCACATATAGCTTCACCTATCTCTGTAAGTAAATTCGATATTACATCCTCTTCTTCCTAAACTGGTTTTCTCGACGTTTCTGTCATGTTTGTCTTGTTTAGCCTGCACATTAGTTCATTATAAGCATGTTTTTATCCTCTAGAGAACAGAAAAACTACAGAGGACATTAGGTTGAACTCATGACTCCTCTTTTGATAGAGTGACAAGTACTGATTACACCCTTCAAAACCCATCTCATAAGCCATATGATTATGTACAAATTGAAGATGACAATGGCAACAGCCGGGACACAGACAGAGAATTAGAGAGTGGAGGCATATGTAGAGCGAGGTGGTGGATGTGCATGGAATTGAAGGTTTTGTGCCTGTGATCGATCTGGAACCCCCCAATGCTACAGTATAATTTTGGTGTAATGTCAATGAGAAGTGGGAAAAAGGTGTTATTAGAGGACAGGCTGTCAGCATCAGAGAGAGAATATGGCATGGTGTAGAACGTGTGTGTGTGTGTGTGTGTGTGTGTGTGTGTGTGTGTGTTAATTTCAGACCTTTGATTGGACCTGACACTTTTGCCCCAACCATTAAAAGTGTACTCTGCTCATCAGCTACTGTGGCAAAGCCATAATCACAATGATGCGCAGGCTGTAATCTGAAGTGAGGGACCTGGACTGACCTCTTAGCTTGCCTTTTGTTTTAAAACTGACTAACATGAAGTGACTGGCATGTTGACAGGTTTCTCATACATCTGGAGAATAGAAACGGACAGAGTGGGACAGTCTTAGGCTGCTGTGGTTCTTATTTCCCAACAACCTCTCCTCGGTTTCCTCTTTCCTTCCTGTGTTCAGTTTATGCTCAGTCATTATTGCAGCTAATCAGTTTAATTTGGGCAGTGAATCTGACGTGTTGATGGGGATGGAGAGGTGCTGGATGATCCCCCCTGGGCACTATTGATGGCTTGCCAAAGGGGGGATCAGATAGACAGCTGGGATGCACTCTGTGGCATCTCCAGATGCTACCACTGTGTGTTTGTGTGTAGACTCTGTAACACTGACTTATGTGTCTGCAAGCGTATCCAATCTATTTGTGCACGAAGAGCACAACTCTCACTCCATCTCCTATAGTAACCAACATCTGCTGCAATGGTTCCTGTGACTCCATTTCCTTTAGTAAGGGTGTCTTTCATCAGGTCTTCTAAAAGAATTGAAGCATATCTCTGGTCTTTTGTGTCCATATTCAGCTAAATGCGTACCTGCTAGTGTAGAGGCCAGGGAAAAAAAAGAATCTTTTGTCATTTTAACAATCATAAAATGATCGTTATTTTATAAGCATTCAAACACTACAGCTCCCACTAGGCTCAAACATGAGCAGGGGCTAAGAAAAATGGGAACTGAAGCTATCAAACAATCATCTATTTTTGTTAGAATTACTAGGTGTTCCGATTTTACTACAGTAGTAGATACACATTTGTCTTTTATTATGGACAATGTAGTGAGTGCTTGCTACTCCTAAAACTCCACAGAGGGGCTGCTAATATAAGTATTGATGCACGCTGCCAGTATATTTGCCAGTTTGTAGATGAACAGATTTCTTTACTGCTCACCAGATGCACATTTCACATAAAGTAACCAAAATGTTCAAAAAGGTGCTTTACAAATTACAAAACTGGGCATCAACAAAGGCTGAGGCATGAGTGTGTATGAATATTGTATACTTCTCACAAAGCTACAACACAGCACTTGATAACACTGCCTTCTTAAGTACATCCCTCTCAATTAAAATATGCTCCACCACCTCATTGTCAGAAGTATAAACACAAATTAACAGAAACATACTAATAGTGTCAGGGTTGGCGAGTAAAGCTGCCAACAATGTTGAAGGTGAACTCAATTAAATTGCCAGACGAGGTTAAGCAAAACAGTCTTTTTACTGAGCACAACTCACAGCATACAGTGCAGAAGTCTCGAAACACAATCAAGTCGATAATACCAGTCCAGGGTCAGTGCCGGCAAACACACACACACAGCCGAGGGATCCACAAACGAGAGGTCGAGGAGGGAAGTCCAATAATTGATACACAGAAGATAGTCAGAATCAGGAGGGTAAGGCAGTACTCAGTGGTCAAAAAACAATCCGGGGTCAGCACAGGAAAAACAGATAACAAGAAAACCCGCTGGAAAGTCTGAACAGGAGTCTAGAACAATCTGGCAGCTCCGGTGGGAGGAAGCTGCCTATAAAGGGGTAAAAACAGGTGCAGACAATAAACACTGATTGACAACAACTGAAAAACTAATGAGTTTAGATGCTAGTAGAACAGAGGCGACGGTACCTTAGAGAGGAGTCAGGACGTAACTGTAATTAAGCTATTTATACAGCATCTCTGTGCTTCGGTGCATCTCTCAGAATTGCTGTGTATTCAATATCTAAGCTGTGAGCTGTTCAAAAAATACCCCTGCATCCAGCCATGTTAACACAGTGTATGGGTTTAGGAACTGCAGCCTCTCTATAAACCTGTCTGTCCATACAAAGAGATTGGACATTTTCTTTGTTATTTATTTATTTTATTAGTTATTTACATAATTATTTGCTTCTCTCTCTTGGCCTGTTTCTGTACATGTGCATTTTGAGTTTAAGAGGTGCTGCTGCAGTACTCATTATGAAGGCAAAAACACTCTGCTCTGTGCAGCGGCTGTGAGCCTTCACTGTGTGTTCTTGCCTACATATGTGTGCCACTGCTCAGAGGACGCATGTTGTCCCCTCAGTCCTCCTGTCTGTCTAAGCACTAATTTCTCTCTATCTGTCTGTATCCCTCTCTTTCTGTTTCCACTAAAGAAGTAAAGCATATGATCCAGTCCCAGTCGAGTGCTATAGGAGCCACATTTTGTTTATTATTTGAAGATTCAGAGTCTAGGGGCCAGTAAGAAACAGTGAGTGTTGGGGTAAGGGAATGCTTAATAATTGGGAAATTAAATGCTTGAAGAGTCTGTATTGTGACAAGCCAGCTGCAGCTAATTTAATCTCTTATTCAGCTCCGTGCCTTATTTATTCAAGTTGCTGGAATTACATTTGCATAAGTCAGTCTATCGGTTTAAAGAAGACTGGGTTGAGGTCTATCGGAGCATAAATGGAAGGTTCTGGACCAGGGGTTTTGATAATCAATCAGGTGGAGTTGTAGCTTGTAGTTTGGCCAAGTAAAGAAGACAGAGGACTTGTAGTGTTGCCTTTTTCTGCGTTTTACAGTATGTTCTTCTCAAGGTTTGACGTGCTAACAGCTATCCAGGAACTACAGATGAAAAATAGCCTTGTGCCCGGCCAACTCTGGTGCATTTAGTACTGCAGTGTTCAATAATGGGCATTGTTCCTGTCAAATGAGCTATAAATAAATAAAATAAATCAATGTTGGATGGGAAGGCCTGTATCTATGTGTATGCATGTGTACACATGATTGTATGCATCAAGGATACACTCTTAAGAACCGCAATATATAGATTTTGTGTAGTAGTAGACAATGTACTGTAATTGCTTTTTAAAGAGGGGCAGCGTGGCATACTTTTATAGCACAAAACCTAAGTGGTTCATTGAATATTAAATCTTGAGATTTTGTGTTTCTGGTAAATGCGGTTCAGTATTTTATAGCTTGGTTACATGTATATTATCTTTACTCTCAAACAAGCAAGACAGTATAGTATACCCTCGGGCTGATGTAATTAACCTGTTCCCTAACAAAAATCTATCTAATTAGGGAGACTATCTGCCAACTAGTTCCTGAAAGGAGCTGAAGACTAAAGAATGAATGACCTCTGATGATGGGCTTTTTGTGAATTATAGCTAGTATTTTGTGTCTTCAGTGTCTTGGCAGTGAATCAAGGCTGGAGTGGCATTAGATCACTTGTCAGGGACAGACTGACAAGCAGGTAGATATTTACAGCATTGGGAGGAGTTTTTAAAGCCTGTAGGATTAGTAATGGTCTGCTGGGCTAAATGACGCCAAAACGTACTGACAGACTAATTTGAGGTGAACCTGCATTGCACTACCTCAATTTGACAACTTTTATGGTGAGCTAAAAAATCTTTTGTTTTGCAGGGTGTCTATGTGTTTTGCAAATGAAGAGTGAAATTAATGTATTGTTGTGTTCATTAAGGGGGCTATATGTTTGTCTATTTGATAGCTGGAGGTACATGTTAATAGATTTCAGTCAGGATAGATGGAAAGTTAAGGAACAGGTAAGTCATGGATTTGGATAATGAGAATTTTTTATTTTAATGTCTCTGCATTTTAGATTTGATAAAGTAATAAAACAAGGCTTGTGTGGCTGAGGAGACGTGACCTCTGCTTGGCCAGATAAATTCTTTACTAATGTTCAAGTGGAGTGTTTGTCCTTACAGTTCTTCTGTATGCATCAAGATATTTGTTTAAAAACATTTCATTGTCTTAATGAATCACAAAAAATTAAAAATTATTTTATAATCTTACATGTTGTGTGTGTATGTGTATGTGTGTGTGTGTGTGTTCAGGTCTGGACTTCCATGAGGACCTGCATCGCATTGGAGCAAAGGAGGGTCTGAAAGGCCGCAAACTTCAGAAGGCCATGGAGAGTTACGCTTGGAACATCACTGTACTCAAGGTGAGTCTGACTCCGCACAACAAAGACCTCTATAATTACATTATACCTCCAGGTTTTATAAGATACTGACTAATACCCTTGCTTGATTTCAGCATGTAAGGTTATATTGGAGGCTATAAGCAGCTCAATAGGCAATCCCAAATCCAGCTGCTGAGACTAAACCAAATGGTGTCTTAAGAAAGCTCTCTGAGCTTATTCTGTTTGCCTCATCTCTAATCCCTAAATCTTTTAATTAATTACTGTTGATTCTAAGTACTATTTTATTGAGTTGCTCTTGTGACTATTTTGACAAGAGGATTGTTCACACTTGGTTGCAGATGCAGGCGTGCTGCTCTGTTATTCCTCTTAAGGAGGCACTGGGCAATGTGGACAAGTCTTAAATATAATACTCAGCAAAATGCATTCTTGTCTCTGCCTGCCCTATGACACAAGAGATTAGGTTGCCTAATGTCCTCGTCCCATTACTTCTATGATCACTGGTTGTAGTACCAGCACTGATAAAACACCTCATGCTGGTCAGACAGCGCTCTGCGCAGTGGGCCTGTTTGGCTAAGTAAGGGCCAAGCGGCCAGGATATTTTTATCTCATCTCATCACCCTGAAATCATTTAGTATTGAGTGAAGAAGCTCCCTTGGCTGAGCTTTTTTGCTGCAGTGGTAGGTTAGGTAGATGTTTGATCGCTTCATTCTTTGCCCTTTCATGTCTGCCTCATCACACTGGAAGCACCTAAAACTTGTGAAGATTGCTTGTATTGTTCAATTAACTGTCCTAAATCTTTACGACATAAAACAGCAAATCATAAAAGTAGGAAATTCCCAAATTTTGGATGCTGGAAATGGCATATGCCTGGAATTATTAAATTATAAATGAATGAAATGCAGCACTAATGAAAGTTATGGCTATAGTAGTAGTAGATCATTGTAACAAAGTATTTTTGTTCTTATTTTCCCTGCACTATACAGTAGCAGTGTGTGCAACACATTTACCTTAGTAAAACCTTTTTGCGCTTTCTAGAATTGGTAAAAGCATGTGTTTAAATCACCAGTAGACATCCAAACCTAAGCCCTGCTACAGTGTTAAATTCAGAACCTCAGTTTGGTTTAGTTGTAATCTTTTGACAAAAATACATATAGCTAAATTTTAGTCATTTGAATTTTGTTGGTTTTATTCAATAAAAACTAAATACCTTTTAGTCCAGTTTTCATCATTTTTTCCATTTTTCATCATAGTTTTTTGTCCTACCTTGTCTGTCCAAACACACACTTTAGTCCTTTCCAAGTCCTCTAATATTTAACATTGAGCTACAACATGACAGCATCTTGTTGTGCATCCTCTTCCTCTTCCTCCTCCCATTCTTCAGTTGTAATCTGTGTCTCATACTGAACATTTGGTGAGACCCGGGTGTCCGTTTGCCAAGGCTGCCAGCCATGCCCAGTTATTTCACCTAACCACTCCAGATCCTCAGCAGGCTGGGAAGTGCTTGCTGGTAGATGGTGAGGAGCTGGCAGGAAGTGAGAGAAACCCATGTCTTCTCTCTGCCTCTCACTTCCTGTCTCCTAACTCTCCTCTCCGCCCTTAGACAGTTGCAGTCAGACCAGAGCTGTCACGGTGAATGAGGGAATTTTCTTCTTTTTTTCCAACGATATCATCCTGTCATTCACTGTACCTTCCTGTCAAGAATAAATCAAAACCAGAGAGGCAGAAAGAGAAGCTTTGAACTGCTCATTAAGACAAAATAACAGGCCCCAAAATCATGTTACCTGTAACTGTCTCCCAAATCAATCACCGTTGCGGTTTTTACTATAATTAACTGTTGTTTAATGCTTTAGTTCATCTCTAATAGGAACCCACAGAATCTGAAAATGATATTTCATGTGGAGATGCATTGATCTCAGTATGGCTTATTATCCAGTGTCACATTCCCCATTTTTTATCTACATCTACAGCCTTAGGATAGGTTTGGGATGTTGGTGGTAAAACAATATTGACATGTTGTAGGTTCACTAGAATAGATCTTAGGTTGCTGTGATGTTTCAAATGAAACGGCAAAGTTACAGTCTTAATAAAGATGCTTTTGTTTGCCTTGAGTTGCAGTGAAAGGCTATGTTCAAGTAGTTGTGTGCAAGTTTGTTGCTGTCTTTAGTTTTCAAGTTGTGCTCAGGGTTAAACTTGGAACTAAATTTGTACTTTGCAGATTTTATAACTGGAGTATTTTTGCAGGTTGTGGTTTTGGGACACCCGTAAAAACCACAGTAGAATCTGTGTTTGGATTATATTTGTGTGTGCCTGACATCTCTGAGTCCACCTTTTTTTCTCTGGCTTGTTCTTGCCTCATCTGCGCCTTATTGATAAGAAAGGAATTTTACATCAAGAGAATTAACAGTGCATCAAAAGCAATCAATAAAGCTTTCCAGAAGCTGTATCGATCGCATTATTCACTGTGAATGAGAACTTGGTTCCTGTCTGCGTTTATCCAGGGTGTTCTGATAGAAACAAAAGATTTTCACTGAGAAATCTTGAAAGGACCAAGTGATGGCTAATAGATTTGATTTGATTTGATTTGATTTGATTTGATTTGATTTGATTCAAACATGTAACGACAGTCAATATGTCAACACACATAATTTCACACAAATGCATTATCAATTTGCTTATACCTAGTACATGCTTGAATGGAGTAGGAAGAAGTCAGACTTATCCAGTCCTACCCCGTTACATCATCTTACCATCATTGGTTTGCAAGCAGTATCTCTACATAAATAATTCTCTTCTACACCACACAAGTAATATACTAAAAAAAATTATAACAGAGTGTTAACATTTTTACACAATTACATTCTTATTCTTAAATAATTATCTTCTACACCACACAAGTAATATACTAAAGAATTATTACAGAGTGTTAACAATCATACACCACACCCACCATGTTCCATCTGGTTAATCATTAAACCTGTTCTTGCATATATCTTGATTGACACATACCTTTATATTTATGTTTAAACTTGTCAATTCTATTACTATTTTTTATGTCCACACTTAAATTATTCCATAGTTTTACCCCACTTATGGAAATACAAAATCTTTTTTTGGTTGTACGTATAGCATGAATTTTAAAATTTAACTGACCCCTAAAATTATATCCCCTGCTATATATAGCAGTCAAAACATTTGCAAACTGAGAGAATTATGTGTGTGTGGAGCCCCCATAGCACCTCTGCTACCACAATAGCAGTGGTGTTATGCTCTAAAAGGCACAGCTGTGCCATCACTAGTCGGGCTAACAGCCGATGAAAGAGTAAGTGCAAGTAAATGCATAGTGTTGTTATTTATCAATCAACCAAAATAAAGTTATGTACATTATGTATAAGATAATGTTACTAAGAAGACCGTGGTGATGACAGTCAGCAGTTTACTTAAAGTCTAAGAGTGACATTCTTTGACTCCGCTTCATACTATAGAAACAAATATCTTCATGGGGCGTGTTATGATAACCAAGAGAGGCTGCAATAAACTTGTTTATATATGTATGCTTCGCCATTGCACAGCGAATTCCTCCTCAAGCTTAATTTCCAACATGTGTTTTCAATTACCTCTTTTTGTTAACCATGAGTAAAAAGCTGGTAACAAAACTTGTATGTGATTACTAGAACGGATCCCACCACAACAACTCAGCAAGGAGCTTTATTCCACGAAATGAAAAGAGAGAAATTTTTCTTAAATAGATTGTAACTTTGTGGGACAGCTGACCCCACAGATGAATTTTAGTGGGAGGGATGGAAAATGTACAGATTCACAGATGAGACGGCAACAACAGTCAACCTGTTTGCACAGAATGAGGGCTGTGTATTTTATCCCTCATTTCTTCCAGTGTAGTCATGTTCTGGGTGAAAAAAAATTAACAGCAACTAAAACCTATTTGCATTTAAGTATAGGCAGGTCAATATTGTTTTGAGACCTTTAAAGTAATACACTCAAGGCAGACTATTGACTGCCCAATTCCAATCAAAGGGATGGACAGATTCTAATAAACAAGAAGGAGATTATAGGCTAGAATTTAACAAGGATATGGTGGTAGGATTCATTGGCTGCCCTTGTTTTGGTTTAGCCCCCTGTGGATAGCTTTAGGCCAGTTGCAGGGGGAAATGCACTGAAATACAAGTGCTGTCGTGATTTGGCTCTGGCAGCACAAGACAAGCTTCTAAATGTCTTTTTATGCCTGGTGAGTCATGACTTACATAATTTCAGTTATTTTCATACATATGCCCTGTTCATGCTCGTTGTTTGTGTCCTGAGGTGCCTCAGGTAAAAGTGACCTTTTACTTAATGTATTTAACATCACCTGAGAGTAGAAGGTTTGGTGTTGTGTACAGGGTAACACCTTTACACTGCCTGCACTATGTCAGATTGCTGCACCTGCTGCCTTGTGGCTGTGACAACTTGATCTCTTTCACCATTTATAATTTAATCTGGTCAAAAAAGGGTGAGTTAATCCAATGAGCTGTCACAGCAGGTCGCTCAAATGGAGCCCAGATCGAACTTCAGTGGGAGGGATGGAAAATGTACAGATTCACAGATGAGACGGCAACAACAATCAACCTGCTTGTGAACACATGTTGGAGGAATGCTGGTCTAAAAAAGTTCTGGAGGTGGTTGTGACAGTACCGAGAGGCCTGTAGGGAAGAGTCAAGATTTGAAGTTAATGAGGTCAAGGGTTTTTTTTTCAGTTTTAATAATTTAAGTATATCTCACATACATAAATATCTACAGTACATGTAGAGAAGACGTTCCTGCTAGCTTAAAGGAACAGGCAACCATGGCACTGGCCCACACTGATTTGACACTGCTGTAAAGCAGGATGCCTACCCTGACCTTTTGCTCTACATATGGAAAGGATCTATCTCTGAGTGCTCCCAAATAAGGAGCAGTAATGTACTATAATGTACTGTAATATTATGACCATATGACAGCACTATTCGCCAGGCTGAAAGAAGCAGTACAAAGGGCTGGCAAGAAACCAAAGACCTTCATTTGCAGCTTTATACTGCCACCTTCTGCATCCTATTGGTTAATGCACTAAGGAAAATGTTTTTTTTAATCTTTATTTAACCCGATAAAAATCCTTTTGAAATCAAAATTTTTTTTTCAAAAGGGTAGCATAGAACTAGGGGAAAATGCTTCCCGCTTTTCTTGTTGTCTTAAAATTGGATATGGTAAGGTGTTGTTGACAATGTTGTTTCTCTTTGTCTTTATCTCTAAATCTCAGGGCCAGGCAGACCTGTTGAAGCACGCTAAGAGCGAGGCACTGGACACTCTGCGTCAGATTCACTGTGCAGCTCAATCCTGTGGCCTCAGTAAAAACGGTGCCGCTTCCCCCCAGCTCCAGCACCATTCTTGCCACCAGCCACAGCAGGTCCAGATGCAGCAACAGCCTCAGACCAAGCCCCACCTGCAGCCTCCACCACTGCACCAGTCCCAGACTCAGCCCCAATCCCATATCACACCTCAGGCATACAACCATCCCCTTCCTCAGCCTCATCCCCAGCTACCAGCTCTCCCTCTGGTTCAAACTGTTTCAAAGCCACCAGCCTATCTTCACCCCCCACCCTTACCTCAGCTTCAGTTTCAACTCCAGAGCCAGCAGCAGAGGGCAGAAGGACCTCTAAGCACCATCCCTGACAAAGAGCTGGTCAGTGACGATCCCGTGGGATTCTGCTGACCTCCAGCCTGTGCCCACGGAGAATCCTACCCAAAGAGAGACAGAGAGAGCGAGACAGAAACGGAGATGCAGAAACATATAGAAGAAAAGCAGGAGTCCAGTAATGAAAGGGAGACAGAGGAAGTAACGGAAAGAGTTCAAGAGATGATGGTGATGAGGAAGACCCGTCGTGTTAGAAGTGAGACACAAGTCTGAGAGGAGGTTTGAGTTGGCCAGGGGGCTTATAGAGAAAAAAGAGAGGCTGCACACTTCAGTCACACTTTTCTAAACAGGATGGAAAACTGAAAAGCTCTTTACTTTTTTTTCCATCTGAGTTAGAAAATTTTGATTTGATTTGACTTGATTTGATTTATTCTTTCAAGCATGTAAAGACAGTTGATATGTCAACACACATAATTTTACACATATCCAACAAATGCTAATCCAGTATCAATTTGCTTATACCTAGTACATGCTTGAATGGAGTAGGAAGAAGTCAGACTTATCCAGTCCTACCCCATGACATCATCTTATCATCATTGGTTTGCAAGCAGTATCTCTACATAAATAATTCTCTTCTACACCACACAAGTAATATACTAAAGAATTATTACAAAGTGTTAACATTCATACACCACACCCACAATGTTCCATCTAATTAATCATTGAGCCTGTTCTTGCCCATATCTTGATTGACACATACCTTTATATTTATGTTTAAACTCGTCAATTCTATTACTATTTTTTATGTCCACACTTAAATTATTCCATAGTTTTACCCCACTTATGGAAATACAAAATCTTTTTTTGGTTGTACGTATAGCATGAATTTTTAAATTTAACTGACCCCTTAAATTTGATCCCCCTTCCCTTTCATTAAATAGTTTTTGAATTCCACCAGGTAATAAATTGTTCCTGGCTTTATACATAAACACAGCAGTCTTATATCCCACTAAATCAAAAAATTTTAACAATTTAGACTGTATGAAAGCTCCAATGGTGTGATCCCTATACCCCATCTTATGCACAATTCTTATCGCTCTTTTTTGTAATATATACAATGGTTGAAGTGAGCTTATGTATGTATTTCCCCAATTTTCAATGCCATACTCTAAGTATGGTAAAATCAATGAAGAATACAAAATACGTAGTGCTTTCCTGTCCAAAATATATCTAACTCTTGCCAATATTGATATATTCTTTGCTATTTTGTGCTGAACATATCTGATATGAGATTTCCAGGAGAATTTGTCATCAACTATGACACCTAGAAATTTAATTTCATATACTCGTTCTATATTAGCTCCCCCAATTTTCAATTGAAATTCATTATCTAGTCTACGATTCCCATATACCATAAATTTAGTTTTATCCAAATTCAGAGATACTATATTACTATCACACCATTTCTTTATCTTCTCAAGTTCCTGTGTAACCCGTCCAGAGAGTTGCTGTAGGTTTTCACCTGATGCCCATATGGTAGTGTCATCAGCAAACAAAACCACTTTCACTAAATCAGAAACCTTGCATATATCATTAATGTATAATATAAATAATTTAGGTCCCAAAACAGAACCCTGAGGCACTCCACATACAATATCCAGCTCACTCGATTGGTATTCACCCAACTTCACAAATTGACGCCTCTGTGTCAAATAACTTCTAATCCATTTCAGAACCATTCCTCTGATCCCATATTTTTCTAACTTGTCCATTAATAATTCATGATTGATTGTGTCAAATGCTTTTTTTTTTAGGTCAATAAATATCCCCATCGTGTATTTCTTCTCATCCATAGCACTTGTAATGTCCTCCATCAGAAAATTTTGGTCTCCTCTTTATTCTCTCTGAAAACCAAAAGGGCAGCAGCTGGTAACAAACCTCTGATATGTGTTTCTGTATTGGAATATGTTCAGTAGTTGGATCAGTAAGTAAGAGAACCCTGTCTCTCTCTGGGCAGTGCTAGTTACATACACTCCTTCTGTGTAATCTAGCTCCGTGGGTACAGGCTTTACCTCACATTGGCATATAATGCCACAATTCGCCTTTTATTTCCCCCCCGCCGCGTGTCTTTGAGCTTTTATTGCTTTATGCTAGCACTCTTTCTCCTTCATCTTAGGCATAAAGTAAAAGAAAGTGCAATCCTTTCATTGTAGAGGGTACCCTTTTCGTTTTAAGTGTACAAAGTAGAGCATCTCGTTTAAGCTGAGCTCTGTAGGAGTCACAGATGACCATTTCAGCACAAACCAGGGAGCTGTAGAGCTCAAATAGGAAAACAAACTGCAGCTGTTGATGTGTGCAGTCACACGGCTGCTCCACTTGCTGGTGTCAACCTCTGTCATGCGCCACATATCTCCACTGTCATTTATAGAAAGTTCTTTAGCATTCCTGGACTCTCCTCACAGGGTCTCCTTGTCTCCCGTCCAGGGGAATGTGTGTGTTTGATGTTACAGCATGTGAACTGGAGTTTTGGTCGCCAGGGTGGAGCTAGCCCACGTCCTTATGTGGCAGAGCTCACCGGCCAGTCACAACTGGAATATTAGACCCTGCCTGTTAGAGGTTAAAGGTCAACAAAGACATGGTACTGCTGTCAATAAAAACACAAAATAAAGTGAATATAAATGTAAACTGTATGTAAAATGTATGAAGGGAACATATATTGCTATAAGAATTGTTGCAGACACAGATATTAATTATTGATATTATTGTAATTGTTGTTAGTTTTATTGATATTCTGATTCTCTTTTTTAACATTAGTTCCACATATACAGTGATTTGACACCCGTTGTTCTCTGGTGCAGATCAGGACAACCAGTGCATGTGGGACTGGATCAAGGGATTACGGGTTAGCGCCACAATACAAGGGTCAAACAATAAGCCGACACATGTTTCACTACAAAGTGAGTGTGGATTCTGTAAGAGCTCCTGTATGTGGTCCATTAAAACTGGCTTTGTTGTTTACCCTGTCATTCATGGCTCTTTGATGCCTTTCAGTTGTGGGTACATCCAAATATATGCCTGCTCTTAATTTGCCTTGAATTTGAGCAATGTATCAGTTAGCACCTGGGCTAATATTTGCTAAGATATTGATAGTTACTTTTTTGCCTGCGTTCAAACAGACATCAGTAACTCTTTACAGTATTTTGAAAGCAGATTTCAGAGTGAATGTAAGGCAATCGATAAAACTTTTGTTACTTCTTTATTGATTGCTTTTCATGCACTGCTACTTTGATAAGTCTCATGATCTAAAATAATTTTTTATCCATAAACAGGAAGTAGGGCTTTTGTTTTATCAGCTTCCTGTAGTCAACAGGATGGTAGCAAATATTTAAGCTACAGTATGTAACATTTTTCAAATATTTTTGTTCTAGAAATCTTCTTCAAAATGTGTTTTAATGTGGAGAGGTGCTGTCAAAGCCTCCTGTGACCCAGATTCATTGAACAGCAGTGCAGACATATTAGCTTCTAAAATGTTTCGAGCAGGATTGTCCTCTCTAACCAGTCACAGATTTTCAGTTTTGTCTGCTTGATCAGTAAGTTTTGTTGCCTTCGATTTCATAAGGGAAAATCTGAAGAGCTTGGCAGAGCCTGCCGGAGCCTAGCAGATTGTAGTAGAGCATATTGGAGCAGGGAGAGGGAGCGATGGACAGAGCAGAGTGGATTAATTCAGTTCAGTTACGTACTGTAGCTTTAAGTAAATGACTGTGAGGATGAAAAGACAATCCTGAATGTCAAGTGATGTTTGTAATCCTGTTATATGTACTTTTGAGGGTGTGAGTATTTTATAATTAATACAGCAGATCATGTGAGAACAAGGGCATAGCTGAGGGTTTCTAGTTCTCCCAAAAGAATATCACTAAGGACCTCTTTTCACTTAAATTAAAGTTTGTGAAACTATGAGCTCATAGATTCAACACTAGTGACTATTGTGCAAGAAAATGCACCAAATATCTTGTGTTTCTATGAAAGAATAAAGCCCATGGAGCTTTATTGGTATTATTTTTGAATGAGGTTTGCTGTTGAACTGAGAAAGGGCATCAAGGCGTTTTCTGTATTTGTGTGATATTTTGGAAATGACTGGGCACAAGCTAATTGATATCTGTCCCCCACCACTCATTGTAAAGGTATGTCCTAATGGAGTTTTGGCATGCAGCCACAAAGACATACCTGTCTTTCATCAAAGGTGCATAGAACTGCCTTGGAGATGATCTGCAACAGATGGCTAATTAATGGCAACAAATTTGACAGTAAGCTCTCAAATGAGCAAAAAGCAGAAATGAGAATTAGTGGGGTTTGTGTCATATTTGTGGTTGGCCTGAGTGATGTCCAAACAGGGCTGCTGGTGTGGATGCCACAGAACAATATAAAAGACGCTTGCTCTTTCCGTGGGAAGATAAGAGGATCAGATGACTCCCCTTCCCACGAGCCAGAAGATGATGTGGTTCCCAACCAACTTCCAAAAATCGGCCAGGATGGATACATCTAGCAGGGTAAGGCAGCTGAAATTTGATATTTTATTTGAAATTAATGTATACATTTGTTTAACATTTATTGGTGAGGTGTTTAGCCCTGTCACCTCGCACCAAGAAGGTTCCAGGTTTGAACTTCATTGCCGACTGGGGCCATTCTTTACATGTTCTTCCCACGCCTACGCAGGTTTCTTTCACATGCTCCGGTTTTGTCCCACAGTTCAAAAACATGCAGGTCATGTTAACTGATGACTCTAAATTGCCTGTAGGTGTGAATGGTTGCTGGCTCTGTGTCCAGAGTTTACCCTGCTTCTCACCCAGTAGTGGCTGGGATTGGCTCGCCCCCCCCCCCCCGATTCTGTATAGGATAGGTGGTATAACTAATGGATGGATTCATTTAACATGACAAATTGATGTTTTACTGGTTACTCATTCATGAGTGGGTCTGCTGCTATGTCTGCTAGTTTTTCTCTAAATACTAATACAGTGCCTTGCGAAAGTATTCGACCCCCTTGAACTTTGCGACCTTTTGCCACATTTCAGGCTTCAAACATAAAGATATAAAACTGTAATTTTTTGTGAAGAATCAACAACAAGTGGGACACAATCATGAAGTGGAACGAAATTTATTGGATATTTCAAACTTTTTTAACAAATAAAAAACTGAAAAATTGGGCGTGCAAAATTATTCAGCCCCCTTAAGTTAATACTTTGTAGCGCCACCTTTTGCTGCGATTACAGCTGTAAGTCACTTGGGGTATGTCTCTATCAGTTTTGCACATCAAGAGACTTAAATTTTGCCCATTCCTCCTTGCAAAACAGCTCGAGCTCAGTGAGGTTGGATGGAGAGCATTTGTGAACAG
>NW_018127965.1:834462-867780 GCF_001952655.1 Monopterus albus
GGGGCTGAATAATTTTGCACGCCCAATTTTTCAGTTTTTTTATTTGTTAAAAAAGTTTGACATATCCAATAAATTTCGTTCCACTTCATGATTGTGTCCCACTTGTTGTTGATTCTTCACAAAAAATTACAGTTTTATATCTTTATGTTTGAAGCCTGAAATGTGGCAAAAGGTCGCAAAGTTCAAGGGGGCCGAATATTTTCGCAAGGCACTGTATCTTTTAGCTTTACTGAGACGCTATGCATTTTTACACCTGAAACTGTTTCACCATGTCACTAAAATCCTAAGTGTTGCATTGAGATGGTGAAACCACAATATGAAACCACTTAGGTTGCATTTACACTAAATTGTAGCACACATTTTGGGTAAATGGATTTCCCTGTCCAGGGAATCAATATAGATCATAACAGGGCCTGACGCTGCCACTGAAATCAGTATCTTCCTGTAGTATCATACGTCAGTGTTTATGTTTAGTCTCATTACCAGTATCTAAGAAAAAGGGTTGCAAATTAGCTTAGACTATACAGTATGTGCCCCTCTGTTATTATGTATCTGTTCCTATAAAATAAAAATTTACAAATTATAGCCTAGGATGTAGGTAAATTGCCTGTTAGCCCATTATAATTGCTAAATCCCACATTTTCAATTGCACAACCTTTGCAAAATAAGATCATTCTGTTCTTTCAGGATGCTTTTTCTAACAGGAGGTTTTATGGGGCAGCACAATGGTGCTGACTAGGGCCTTTTATGTGAAGTTTGCATGTCCTCTCCTGCCTGTGTGGGTTTCTTCTGGGTCCTCCGACTTCCGCCCTTGTCTGCTGGGCCCTCAGTTTGCAATAATCAGCAATTATACATTTTAAATACCACTAAATTACTCTATAAAAAGTATATTTCAAAAGCACTTCTTGTTTCTTTCGGTCTGCCCAACTACACATGGACCTTTGATCTTTGTATTAGTTTATCTGAACATAAACTAATCTCTTTCACCCAGCAGAAAGTCCTCGTGCTGGTCTTGGTGTTGCTTCTGTCTCACCTGACCTGTAATGCTCACAATATATCCAAGTGCTGCACACAACCATCTCGCTCCTGCCGCCTCCATGTGTTGCTGTGTCGTTCTGGCAGTAAGAACTCAGGGGGACCGCTCACAGAAGATGCTGCCACTGGCATCCTCACGCTGGGTAAACGGAGAGAAGGCGAGCACCGCTTGCAGAGCCGACTCTACCAACTCCTCCAAAGCTCCAGGAACCAAGCAGAAGGGATCCTGACTTTGGGGAAAAGGACTGAAGAGAGGGCTGGAGAGCAGTACATGGACTGGATATCTCAGTCAGGAACTACCATCACCTCCTCCCCTGTCTGTTTGAAAATGGGTTCCTCAAGTATACTGGGACACTGTTGAAATGTAGGTAGATAACACTGGCAAAATAAGTGGGATTTATCTTATAAATGTAGGTTTGCTCATGTGGAAACTATTTCATAATGTTCTTTGAACTGAGCCTTTTTGAATGTGATATCATTTGCATTTGCCTGTCAGACAATGTTGGAGACGTAATTTTGTACATATGTATATAATAAAATCATAAAGCTGACAACATGTCTTTAGTCATTCTTGCATGTGTTTCCTATCAGATCTAAGGATATTTTATAAAGTGGTGGAATGTAACTAAGTACATTTACTCAAGAACTGTACTTAAGTACAATTTTGGAGTCTCTGTGCTTTACTTATTTTAAGGATTTTAATTTTCTGCTACTTTATACTTCAACTTCTCAGAATTAAATATTGTACTTTTTACTCCACTACATTTATTTGATAGCTTTACTTAGTATTCAGTAGTTATACAGTTATGCTTCAATAATTATAATCCAATAACATGATATGAATTATTGTAAAATGATGTTAATACCTTTGCAGTATTACTTAAGTAGCATTTTAAATGCAGAATGTTTACTGTTAACAGTATTTTTACACTGTACTATTGCTATTTTTACTTAAAGAATCTGAGTGCTTATGTATAAATTAAGATAAAGTTTTTCCGGTGTTTTATTATACGCTATTTATCTATCTGAAAAATGACTGATTCTGACAGCTGGGTGTTTATAGCTATGAACATTCCAGACATGTGGATGCAGTATTTTTATTTGGCTCCTATTTCAAACTTTGTTGCTATGAAATAATATTAACAGAAAAACCTACTTACACAAATTGGAATCACTTCATGAGGATTGAGAACACTGATGATCTGATATATAATAACTTTTATTTAAACAGCAATATGCAGAATAACACCAGGGTGACATGGCTCATGTTTGTATTCTGATTTAGCATGACACCCAGGAGCCCATCTCATTGTGGGAATAACGTGGACCACAAGATGGTGCTGGTAAAAAAGGAAGGAAAGGTAGTGATACTGGTCGTGTAGAAAAAAACCTGATTTCTGAAACATAAAATTATCCAATATTATATACTTGCATATTTTATTAACATTTATATATAATAGTTTTTGCCATTACTTAATTTTGCCTTGACAAAAATGTGAGCAAGGATATTTGCCTTTGATTCAGCATAATGCTGGCTGAATAAGAAGTAAAAAGTGTGATCTGTGTGGTACTATACAGCACAGTTTGATCAGCACAGTTTAATGTATATTCACTTGCTAACCAAGACATATAACAAAGGATGAGTTTTGCAAAATGAATAATCTAGGGCATTTGACACTTGTGCTTTTTAATGCAAGAACACTTCAATACAAATTCATTCATAGTTCAGGTATTTCTCAAAAAGCTTGTTTTTGATGTGTACTTTCTCCATCAGCTATTAATTCTTACCCAGGCTATATTTTCCTTTTAAAAAAGAAATCAAATTTTGTATTACTAGGTTTTCAGGTTTCGTCTAATATGTTAAATTACACCAATTTTAACGTATTACATTTAAAAGTATTGAATGTAAACCGATTTCTTTTTATCTTTCACTAGTGAATAGTCACAAAGTCCCTCACTGAGACTGGTTTCTGTTTTATTTGGCTCTATCTGGCCAGTGTGCTTTTGTTTCAGAGGAGCATTATGATGTGGAATAATACCTGGATTTTCTGTCCTCGTTCTAAGGTAAAAACCACATTTTCTGATCACTCTAGCATTCAACTACACCTTTGACTTAGACTAGATTGGACATGTTCTTGAACTGAGTAGCTCAATGTGCAGACAGACAGGCTGCCACGTTGTAGCTTTTCCATATTGGCCTTACAACTGTAAACTTAAGTAACACAAGGCTACATGATACACACAGATACATGTTTGTTTCTTACTTTTAGCAATATGTGATTAATTTGACCTTTTTTATACTGTATCTTTATACTGTAACAATGCTGTTTGTAATTGCAGTGAGTACAAATTAAGGAAAAGCAAACTGCTTTGGTGTCAGATTGGTAGCCTACTCTGCTGGCTCATGAAAATAGTCCACTTCCTTGACACACACACAAAACTGAGGGACATTTTCAAGAACAACTGCTTGGGGGGCTTATACTGTCATGTTACAGCAGCTGTGGGGGTGTTTGTTTACCTATATATAAGGGTGGCAAAGAAAATGTGATATAGATGTGGTGATACACACAGCAAGGTGATAGATTCTACAAGCTTAGCAGCAGATGCTATAATGTCCTTGTTCTGTGCTTTGTTCAACCTGACCTTTGATCTCCATATGTTCATAGAAGGGCTGGGGGGAAAATATTTTAAAAAATCTTTATACAGACTCCAAATAAGACTAACTATTGTCTTGTCCTCTGTGTTGCAGAGTATCCACAGCAACCAAAGCCAGATCTATCTATCCATTTAGATAGATATGTTCAGATTCAGGCTGTTGTATGAGAGAGGGAGGTAGCGAGAGAGGCAGGGGACTTAGGGATGGCAGGAACCATAGTGAGTGGAGACAGACTGATTGAAGAGAGGCTGACGCTTCACTGTGGTACTGGAGCAGTGCAGTGAGCAGAGTGAGTCTCTGTGCTTTACTTATTTTAAGGATTTTAATTTTCTGCTACTTTATACTTCAACTTCTCAGAATTAAATATTGTACTTTTTACTCCACTACATTTATTTGATAGCTTTACTTAGTATTCAGTAGTTATACAGTTATGCTTCAATAATTATAATCCAATAACATGATATGAATTATTGTAAAATGATGTTAATACCTTTGCAGTATTACTTAAGTAGCATTTTAAATGCAGAATGTTTACTGTTAACAGTATTTTTACACTGTACTATTGCTATTTTTACTTAAAGAATCTGAGTGCTTATGTATAAATTAAGATAAAGTTTTTCCAGTGTTTTATTATACGCTATTTATCTATCTGAAAAATGACTGATTCTGACAGCTGGGTGTTTATAGCTATGAACATTCCAGACATGTGGATGCAGTATTTTTATTTGGCTCCTATTTCAAACTTTGTTGCTATGAAATAATATTAACAGAAAAACCTACTTACACAAATTGGAATCACTTCATGAGGATTGAGAACACTGATGATCTGATATATAATAACTTTTATTTAAACAGCAATATGCAGAATAACACCAGGGTGACATGGCTCATGTTTGTATTCTGATTTAGCATGACACCCAGGAGCCCATCTCATTGTGGGAATAACGTGGACCACAAGATGGTGCTGGTAAAAAAGGAAGGAAAGGTAGTGATACTGGTCGTGTAGAAAAAAACCTGATTTCTGAAACATAAAATTATCCAATATTATATACTTGCATATTTTATTAACATTTATATATAATAGTTTTTGCCATTACTTAATTTTGCCTTGACAAAAATGTGAGCAAGGATATTTGCCTTTGATTCAGCATAATGCTGGCTGAATAAGAAGTAAAAAGTGTGATCTGTGTGGTACTATACAGCACAGTTTGATCAGCACAGTTTAATGTATATTCACTTGCTAACCAAGACATATAACAAAGGATGAGTTTTGCAAAATGAATAATCTAGGGCATTTGACACTTGTGCTTTTTAATGCAAGAACACTTCAATACAAATTCATTCATAGTTCAGGTATTTCTCAAAAAGCTTGTTTTTGATGTGTACTTTCTCCATCAGCTATTAATTCTTACCCAGGCTATATTTTCCTTTTAAAAAAGAAATCAAATTTTGTATTACTAGGTTTTCAGGTTTCGTCTAATATGTTAAATTACACCAATTTTAACGTATTACATTTAAAAGTATTGAATGTAAACCGATTTCTTTTTATCTTTCACTAGTGAATAGTCACAAAGTCCCTCACTGAGACTGGTTTCTGTTTTATTTGGCTCTATCTGGCCAGTGTGCTTTTGTTTCAGAGGAGCATTATGATGTGGAATAATACCTGGATTTTCTGTCCTCGTTCTAAGGTAAAAACCACATTTTCTGATCACTCTAGCATTCAACTACACCTTTGACTTAGACTAGATTGGACATGTTCTTGAACTGAGTAGCTCAATGTGCAGACAGACAGGCTGCCACGTTGTAGCTTTTCCATATTGGCCTTACAACTGTAAACTTAAGTAACACAAGGCTACATGATACACACAGATACATGTTTGTTTCTTACTTTTAGCAATATGTGATTAATTTGACCTTTTTTATACTGTATCTTTATACTGTAACAATGCTGTTTGTAATTGCAGTGAGTACAAATTAAGGAAAAGCAAACTGCTTTGGTGTCAGATTGGTAGCCTACTCTGCTGGCTCATGAAAATAGTCCACTTCCTTGACACACACACAAAACTGAGGGACATTTTCAAGAACAACTGCTTGGGGGGCTTATACTGTCATGTTACAGCAGCTGTGGGGGTGTTTGTTTACCTATATATAAGGGTGGCAAAGAAAATGTGATATAGATGTGGTGATACACACAGCAAGGTGATAGATTCTACAAGCTTAGCAGCAGATGCTATAATGTCCTTGTTCTGTGCTTTGTTCAACCTGACCTTTGATCTCCATATGTTCATAGAAGGGCTGGGGGGAAAATATTTTAAAAAATCTTTATACAGACTCCAAATAAGACTAACTATTGTCTTGTCCTCTGTGTTGCAGAGTATCCACAGCAACCAAAGCCAGATCTATCTATCCATTTAGATAGATATGTTCAGATTCAGGCTGTTGTATGAGAGAGGGAGGTAGCGAGAGAGGCAGGGGACTTAGGGATGGCAGGAACCATAGTGAGTGGAGACAGACTGATTGAAGAGAGGCTGACGCTTCACTGTGATACTGGAGCAGTGCAGTGAGCAGAGTGAAGAACAATACTGAGAGAGAAGCTACAACACCTCGGAGCACTCCTCCTAAGAAGAAATTATATTTCTGTGTGATGCAAGTCTGTGGTTTTCTCTTGGCAGCACAGAATAGAAACAACTTACATTTCATTACAACCTTGTAGAGGAGTTTCATGCGAGCCCACTGAGAGGCACCATGGTTCTCTTTCAAGTCTTCTTTGGGGAATGGTGATAATCTGCTGGAAGCTGCTGTATGAGAGTCTGCAGCTTCTTTTAGTACAAGATGCCTGTGATGAAGGGCCTTCTTGCGCCACAAAACACCTTCTTGGATGCTATTGCCAACCACTTTGATGGCACTCGTGAGTATATTTTGGAGAAGAATTTTTTATTATACTTTATAATTTGATGTTTTTAACACAGAAAAAAGATCATGCAAAACCTGATTTGAATACACTCTCCAAGAATGCCTTTTAGTTCTTTCATTATTGCTTATGCCAACAGGAGGTTTTGCAATTTTGCAGGTTAGAAAGAGTTTGTGGGACTTGTTCTGTATGTACAGTACTATATGGCCACATACATCTGTGGACAATGGCCAGTACAGGTTGTTTTGGTTCACTATGCTGCACTCAGTGTATTTTCAGCTTCTTCTCAAGGGACGCACATTATACAATCAAAATTGTGTTGCCTGCAAATGGTTTTGTCTCAGTTTTAAAGATGCAACTCTCCCAGCTAAGTCTAGCTTTTAGGATGTTAGTCTGTGACATTTTTGGTTACCCTGTTTATGATTGTGACTGGCACTGAGAAACACCGCTGTCAGTACATGTGTTGAACAGCACTGGGATTCAATTATGAGACTGAAAGTTAACCTGAACCAAAACCATAAATGGAGACAGACAGCGTAGTCATTAAAGGCATTTGCTGAGCCATTGTGTTGCTTGTTAGGATGTTTCACTGTTGAGAATCATGCATTGCTCAGTCAAGGTCTTTCTTTGAAACAAACACAAAAACAAACACTAAATACAATCCTTCAACTTCAAGGCTGCAGAGTTTACATTCCTCATCTTTCCTCTAATTAGAAATCTGTCAAACAAACACTGTAAGAACTTTTGCGTCTTCTATATGTTTTTCACATATTGTCATGAAAATATTTATCTTTAAAATATCCAGCGCTTCATTTTTGTCAAAGGATAGACTATTGCAAGATATGTTCCTATTTTCTTTGATGCCAAGCGTAGGGCACATCGTGTACCGGTAGCAGGAGAGGCGCAATTAAATTAGACAGTGGAGGTGTTAATCTTTTGATGAAAACTGGCTATTTGACACTGCTGTAAATAGATGCCATTTGTTTAATAATTACAGTAGCTTCATAATGGGTTGGGATTCCTTTTGTTTTAGCCAACTTTGCAAAAAGTCTACACTCACATTGTAGATTTTAAATTTAAATGGATAAAAATGCCATCTTTATACTTCATTCTTTATTCAATTATCCACAATGGCAAAGTGAAAACATGTTTTTAGAAGTTTTTGCAAATTTATTATATTAGAAAAAAAAGTGAAATCTCCCATTTACAAAAATATTCAAAGCTTTTCCAATCCAGATGCATTTAAATTTAAATGTACAATAGAATAAAATGTACAAAAACAGTGAAGGGGTCTGAATATTTTCTAAAGGCATTATCTGGTTTTATCAACAAGTACATTCAGATACTTGTAATTAAATAAATTAAATGACCATTGTTTTGTTGGTTTATGCTTTGTTCCTGCCTCAAAATCTGTAGAGCATAAAGTCATCAGCAGAGCTCTTTCCAGAGCAAGATGAGAGGAGTGACAGTGTCAGACTGTCCTTTACAACTTAACAAATACAGCGTGAAAACACAATTTCTGCTGTAGGTCCATATTACACATGCATGCACACACAAATCCTCCATTCCTACATTATGTTGTCCTTCCTTTGCTTTCACTCACACATACACACATCAGTGCAGCATTTTCTCAGCCTTAGCTGCTCCAATACTTCTGTATCACATGTGAAAGTGGGCAGATTGACCAAGTAATGAGTGGAAAGTGAAGGGGCCAACTGACGAGAGATGGCCTTAGAGCAGAGCACAATTCAGTCTAAGAACTGCCTTGAATCTGTTGCAGTTGAATTGAATTTTTTTTTGTGTGTGTGTGTAATGACATCTCTTTGACAAAAAGGGGAAAATTGCAGAGCTATAAGTGTTTCAACTCGTGTCATTGTACAGAAAAAAGTGTGAATGTCTACAGTGCGGATACAAAATGACTAAGGAATCAGCAGTGGGAGGTAATATTTCAATGACTCTCATATGTGAGCGGGAAAATGAATAAAATGAAATTATGCAGGGGACAACAGCCAGTTAACAGTCTGTGGCAGTGTTACACATTCATTCTCAGAAAACTAATCTACCTAATTTCTATTCAGCTGCTAGAGGGTCTAGTGAGACTCATAGCAAACTCACACCAGAAGCCCCTCCGAACTGCTCTTTGCCCTTCTCATCACGTCTTGTTTCCTAGCAACAGTGTAAACTACAGATGCCTGGTTGCAACAACCTGAACAAAATGCAGCCTCCAGTCCAAAGCTAGCATTAGCTGACTAACGAGTAAATGTGGAAATCCCAGTAGAACTCTGTGGTTACTGCTAATGTGGAACAAAGCACTGACATTATACCAAGCTTGAATAATTTGAAATTAAAATATATGAATTCAATATAAATGTAAAACCATGATCATGTCCCTAATGTTAACACATCCAGAAGGAAAAGCACCACATCTGAATTAATTTAGAGTTCTTTGGCTGCTTTTAACACTGCCCATCTCAAAAAGCCAAACGTCTGTTAACCCTGGTTTTTGCTCTTTCTCAGCCCGACTTTCTCTGTGCAAAAGAAACATGGCCTCTTCAATCTGGCAGCCAGTGTTTTGGACTTTTAGCAGACGATGGGGCCTCCTTGGCTGGCTGTTTGAAATGACTACTCAAGGTTTACAAAATGCTTCTTATAACCTTCTCCAGGTGGCAGGTGGAGCCAATATGACTGACTGCATTTTGAAAAGATAGAGTAGAGACGCTATTAATGCTCCTTTAATTGTTTTCATCAGATTCATCACCACCTTCAAATAATTAAGTTAATGTCAGATGGAGACTGAGTTAATTTCACAGTTTAGACTAACTTTTACAATATTGAATATATTTATATATTGTGGACTGCAGGGTCTATATTTAAAGTTGTTCCAGTGATATAACTGTACAGTATCAGGCAGTGAAAGCTGTAGCTTTGTGTTATCCCTGCTTTTCAGAAACCCTTCTGCTAATTGCTTAAGTAGGTGTTTGAAGTGCATCTCCTCCCCACAAGTGCTGTCATGGATAATTACTGATAACAGTAATAGTGTTTGAGTGATTGCAATTTAACTGAAAAGAAGCAAATGCCTTAAGCGAATGCCCAGTCGAACTAAGGAGGTGAGTTGGTAAGCAAAGCAAATGTATTTGCTATAATTCACTAAGAAGCGAATGCCCAGTCGAACTAGGGAGGTAAGCAAATGTATTTGCTATAATTCACTATTACAGTACATCAGCTTTAGGAATGAACATTGACTAACAAATGACAAGTACACAATCCTTTAGCTAGTCCCACATTGATGATGGTTGTCAGTGTGAACCCTGTTGTTCTCTTGAAAACCATAAAGGTATAGAAACAAGCTGAGGGCCTGATCCTAGGCAGTAAGAAAGTCAATCAGCATACAGGCTACCTTTGTTTAAGAATACCACAGCTGAGACAGGAACCTGACTGATCTGCATCAATACCGAAGAAAAAAGAATGTAGGCGATTAGGTTATTGAAACATTGAAAATATCTCAAAGAT
Source organism: Monopterus albus (assembly GCF_001952655.1). NCBI lineage: Eukaryota > Metazoa > Chordata > Actinopteri > Synbranchiformes > Synbranchidae > Monopterus > Monopterus albus. The sequence goes on from NW_018127965.1 coordinate 844,575, forward strand.
TTCAAGAGGCTGTAGTTTTACCTGAGGAGTCATTTTATCTTAACCAATGTCTAACTCATTCTCTATCATTCAGTGTAAGCACTTAAACAGTCTAAGTCAGTCAGATCTGATAAACGAGTTACTGTAAGCATGAATCAGACTGAGGCAAATTTAGTAGATTCTTTTTTGGATACATCTGTGTTTCAGAGGGCACAGTATCTTGGTAACCTCGCAGATGCAAATTTCAGTATTGCCATATGTTTCAGTTTTCTTCTGCAGAAATTGCTATGGCAACACAAGCATGGAAAGATCTTAATTTAGTTTTTGTGAGATTAAGTGCACACATACCAGGAAGAATAATGTCCACGCATCACTAATTGCATGTCTTTACTTCTGAAATTAACATAACCGTACCGCTGCCTGTTCAGTGTTTATTTATCTGGTCTACTGTAAAAATCATGTAGCTACATGTGTCTGAACAAACCGTCTCATTATCAGTCTGTGTTTCCTTTCAGCCTCAGGGAGATTGAAAAGCAGTGTTCATTAAAACTGGCTGCAGCACAGGTGTTCAACACTGTCCTATCAACAATATCATAATTACAGTGTTTAGCAGTACAGTCAAACAAACATATTTGTTTCAGGTTTAGTTCACTTGCATTCAAAGAACAATCGAATCATTTAAAGAAACCTGCAGTGGAGACTGGCTATCTGTCTAAATATTGAAGGGTTAACAGGCAGGGTTTCATGATTATTTTCTTCAGCTTCACCACCTACACTTCCTGCCCTAAAATGACTCTTCAGTGTTCCAGCAGTTAGCAAACATGTTTGGGTTTTATTTCTGTCTGAGTGGAATCAAGATCTTCATCCCCACCACTCGCAAAAGAAATAATCCTTATGCATCCAAAGTGGGGATGCATAAGGATTATTTCTTTTGCAAGTTGGGTATGTAATCACTGAATGTTAAAGTTATTTCAGCAAGAACTAATTAATAAACTGGCAAATGACTGTAATTTGGGTATTGAATTCCACTGTCACAGTTTTGCAAAATACATTTTTTCATATGGTTTATAAAACAGAATTTTTAAAAAGACATTCAACACTTGTTTAATGCAAAAAATAAATCTGTAATTTACTGCATAACCAGTGGGAAAATGAAAAAAAGTTCCACATGCTAATTAAGGGCCAGAGCCTCACAGAGGCAGCGGTCCCCCATCGGGCCGCCTGTGACCCTACATATATCCTTAGTCTGCAAACACAGCACCAGGATAATTCAAAGCCCTCTCTGATGTACACTAGGTTAAGGGATCTGAGTTTAAAGGCAGAGCAAATGACTGAGATTTAAGCTGGTTGCTATGTCTGAATACTGTCAGAGCTGCATCTGTCTCAAGCTGTGTCACAGCTGTTCAGTCAGAAAAGCACAACATACTCCCTGTTGTTCAGTCTATTTTATTAATGCCATGTAGTAGCTTTACCTCCAACCTTGGTCCTCTTTGATTTCCCCTCACAGACAGTAACTTCCTACTAGGAAATGCTCAGGGTCGCTATGGCTACCCCATCGTGTACTGCTCTGACGGGTTTTGCGAGCTGACCGGCTTTGTTAGAACTGAGGTGATGCAGAAAACTTGTACCTGCAGCTTCCTCCATGGGGCCGAGACCAATGAAAGTGTGATCCAACAGATAGACAAAGCTCTGGAGGGCCAGCAGGAGTACCAGGGAGAGGTCCGCTTCTATAGGAAAAATGGTGAGTATGGCCACTGACTCAGAAACACATTAATTAATTTTGAATTTAAACCTGTGTGATATTTTCATTTCAAACTATTTCAATTTCTTTTATTGTGAAAGCAATAAGTGAGAGGAGGTTATAAGAATAAGCGATAATAGAAATAGCAAAAGTAGATAACAGAAATCCAGTCAACATATTTGGGGAAAACTGTCTATCCTTATTATTAACCACTCTCACTATCTTTTTCTGATGTCCTCAGGAAATCCATTTTGGTGCCTCCTGGATATTGTGCCAATTAAAAATGAGAAAGGGGAGGTGGTGTTGTTCCTCCTGTCTTTCAAAGATGTCAGTGAGTCATATGGGAAATGCCATCATTTCACCAGAGGAGATGGTGAGGCCTGGTTACCTGCATGTCCTAGCTGTTAACAGTCCCTCTTTTATTTACATCATGTTGTCGTCCTGCTACATCTGTTTCTATAATTTAAAGCTAAAATGAATATGGCACAACTTAGTATTATAATTTTGCTCGCAGGTCTGTCAGAAACTGCTCACCAGGGAAAGAAAAACAACAGACCACACTTTTCCCAAGCTCAAGAGAGGGGGAGGACTATCCTGCATGGCCTGACCAACATGTTCTCCAAAAGAGGCCAGAGGAAACTGACCAATGTGAGTCCCAATAAAAGCATTTTTCTCTTTATACCTAAAATTTACATCATATATCATGTATATGCAGATAACACTTAAAGAGCCCATGGCATGCTCATTTCTAGCCATTTAATATTTAATCATAGGTACCTCTAGATTAGCTTTGCACCCATCATAACTCTGAATAGTTTGTAATTATTTTATCAGAATGATAAAACCCAAGAGCCTCTTCTTGAAAACAAGAGGATAGTTTGTGAACGTGCACAGCTCCCGTTGCTGGTGTTGTGTTGAGTGGACCACACAATGAACCACAGCAGCATTAAATAATTTGAATTTCTCCTCCATAGACAGATAAAAAATGGTATATGTACCAATGAAATGAGATGTGCAACACTCTAAACAAAGCAGGTAATTAAGAAACCCCATATTTTAACTGGCATAATGCAGACACAGTATCCTTGCCCGCCTTACAACAATTTTCTACAGAAACAACACATTAGCAGGCATGCAATATGTGGTTTTTAAATTTACCGTTACATCCCACCCTGTAGTAGAACCTTCATTCTCTTACAAATAGTTTCAAGGCTGTTAAATCCAATCGGTCATCTCCCATAAATCCCTTGCGTTACAGGTAAACAGGTAGCGTTGCACCGACAATAACATCATAGATCCTTAGAATCCTCTTTCTAACCTGTAAACCATCACATGCAGCAGACATACTGGCCTTAAGCCATCAAAACAAACAGGTACTGTGCTCCAGGGGAATTCAGTGTTGATGAGCTGATCATTCACTGCTGTGGGGGGCTTCACTGGCCGGCTGATCATGGGTTTTCAGCTGCTTCATTCACACCATGTTAGACCCGGTCAGGTAAAACAGCGAGTCCCTGTACAGGAACATTCCTGAACATGCAGTAACCTGAATTTTTCTCCACATCATCTGGTCAGATGCAGGCAGCTAGAAGTAAAATATATACACAAAACTGTATGCAGTTGAAAAATTCAGCTTTTAAAATGGTGCCAGTGGATGTCAGGCAAGCTCACATGAACATGCACAGCCAGGAGAATATGACCCTTCCAGGAAATCCATGAACTATTGTGTTAGACTACATAGCTGGAAAAAAAGTCCCACCAGTGAGTTTGTGAGACCAATTTGCTTCTGTATATAAGTACAACAACACAGCTACATGTCTTTTTTTGGGCTTTCAGTCACTTTTAAGATGATAATTCACCGTTGTAACATTGTAGATAAGTCAGAAAACCGAAAAGCATGGCATAGGCACTTTAACTTCCAGTGGAAATCTGTGACCAAATCCAAACCACTGCTGTCCAATCAGCAAGTCTGTTGGCACAAACAGTTGATTTAAGTCTACTGAAAATGTATTCAAAATGTTAAGATAGTGATAATAACCCTCAGTCAGCACAGAAGAAAATACACATCATTAATCCTTTTCCATTTTCAGATATGATTTCATTTATCCAGAAGATGGATTATTCCTCAGGGTGCTCATAAACATAAACCAAGCACTTCAGATTTATAACACAGAGTAAATTAATCAAATAAACTTCCTCTCTCCAACATTCTCATTTCTTCTCAGAATTCAATTTTGGTGAAACTTTCAGGATTTTTTTAAATGTGATTTATATGAGCCCTGTCTTTCAGAGTGTGTTCCAGAAACCATCTCTGCCTGAGTACAAGGTGGCAGCTGTGAAGAAGTCACGTTTCATCCTGTTACACTACAGCATCTCCAAGGCCTTGTGGGACTGGTTAATTCTACTAGCAACCTTCTATGTAGCTGTCACTGTGCCTTACGACGTCTGCTTTGTCAGTCATGATGAGGGCAGTGACCATCACTCACTTGTCAGTCGCACCACTATAGCCAGTGATATAGCAGTGGAGATGCTCTTCATACTTGGTATGATGTATTTAATTTTATTAAAACAGCCACTATCTTTTTATTCTTACATCTCCTACAGTGATTTCAGTTTGATTCTAATCAGAGCTGCTATATTTCCCGGTGGAGCTACAGTGCTTTCCCTGGCGATGCCTAACACGTGGATAAACCCTATACCTTTCCTCACCCAATGGGGATGTCTCTGTTGCCCCAGGTTACAAATTGTAATTGGATTTCTCTCACTTGGTTCCGCTGTTCCTCCAAAGGAAGTGTAATAGCACATCTGACAATGCACTCACTGACTTCATCTCGCTCAGCAAGTTTGTCTGGAGACAGACAGTAATGTTTCAGCCTAAAAATGGCTCAGGCTTTATCACATGCTGTTGCTCAATCTTTCCTTTTTGTGAAAGTAAAACATTTTTATGGGAAATCTCAGTGAAGGCATTATGAGCGGAGCACTACTGAATGTCTAATGCTTGTCCTTGTCCTTTAAAGCTTGACTTAATTTCATTCAAATTCATGAACCCTCTCCATTCAACCTTTTGCAAAAAAACAAGAGAAGAACTTGTCTTTTCAGCATAAGTGCTAGTGAAAAGCTAAATATACCACCAAGCACATATCACCTCAAGTGGTTCACGTGCTGCTGAAAATCCTAATATTATTTTGCGCATACAAATAAAAATTATTTTCATAATGTCAGTCTGCAGTTCACCTTGTTTTTCAATCGTTAATGTAGAATGAGTTTATTTATCTATTCGAATGCTGATTAGCTATTACCAGCACAACAACTGCTGCACGTAGTTTTATACAAATAACTGATGACTAACATAAAATATTACATTGCAAAATCGAAGCTGACTGACTGATAATCTTATCATTTATTTATTTATGCTACCCACAACCGGGATCTGCTAAGTTATGTTAGTTGCATTACAATCTAAACACAGTTAGTCCTATGAATGATTTCTGGCAAAGCTAGAAGCTCATCACTCACAGTATTTTGAAGTAAGTGACAACATGTTTTTTCTCTTGACATATTATTTCTGTTTTGTGATCATTTTCTTTTCCTTCTGTTCTCATTCCTCATTTTCAGATATTGTCCTGAATTTTCGTACCAGCTATGTGAGTCAGTCAGGTCAGGTAGTGTACGACACCCGATCCATCTGTCTCCATTACTGCACCACATGGTTCTTTGTCGATCTGATTGCAGCGTTGCCCTTTGACCTTCTCTACGCTTTCAACATCACGGTGGTAAGATAATCATTTTATGTGTCTGAAAGTACAGTATGACCTTGGGTTTTATACTTTCCTCTCTCTTTACTCTAACTGGAAGACGAGCCAGTGTTTTAGTAGTGTTATTCTCCCCGGAGCACTACATTCACCTACTTCACTGAGTATTCTCAGTTCTCAGCTCGCTTCAGTTTTATCTTTAATTTAAGATAAACATTACTTCTCATGGAGTAGTCTTACTTTGCCACAAGCCTCAGATGACACACAGGCCATCTGTTTAAGTGCAGCCTTGTTTTTTTTTTCTGGTTAAAAAAATGTTTCCTAATAGTAATATTAAATTCAGAGCATATGCAATACAAATTATTAAAAGACACCGAATTACAGTTAAAGGGAAAAAAGGATGGGTCATCATAGGTTATATTGTACCAGTGAAACTATTTAGAACAAAACTATGTGTGTAGAAACAGGCTATTAAGAAATCATGCAAAAATGATGCAGATTGTATGTTCTCCTTCCCCCTGTCCAGACCTCGCTGGTGCACTTGTTGAAGACGGTCCGCCTGCTGCGCCTACTGCGCCTGTTACAGAAGCTGGATCGCTACTCTCAGTACAGTGCTGTGGTCCTGACCCTGCTCATGTCTGTGTTCGCTCTGCTGGCTCACTGGATGGCTTGCGTCTGGTACGTCATTGGACGCAAGGAGATAGAAAGCAGTGACCCCGTTACCTGGGACATAGGTGGGCACATTGTATGTGTGTTTGACAGCTCCCACACCACTGAATCAAGGTATAATGTTCTTTCTCACTCAGTCAACCATTTTAGTGTCTCTCCTGGCAGCCCCAGTGAACCAGCACTGCACATCTCTAGTCATGCTTGAATGCCTGAATACCTCGGCATAATTTCAACATCTACTTTGTTGCAACAATCCAGAGGAAGTGTAGGTCACAGACTACTTTTGTTATATCATCAGTAACACATTATATCATTCCACATTATATCACCTATCACACATCATATTCTCTACCAAAGGACAGGGGGTCATCTACGGAAGCAGAGTCAAAGAAAAACAAAATAAAACTGATTTTCCATGAGTTTTACCTAACCATCTTTTGACCTTGTCCACCAGGCTGGCTTCAGGAGCTGGGAAAGCGTCTTGAGACGCCATACATCAACAGCACCATGGGTGGTCCCTCCATGCCTAGCGCCTATATTGCCTCTCTCTACTTCACCCTTAGTAGCCTAACCAGTGTGGGTTTTGGCAATGTGTGTGCCAATACAGATGCCGAGAAAATCTTTTCCGTCTGTATTATGCTCATGGGTGGTAAGTTTACCGGTGATGACAGAAAATTCACAGAATTGTGACAAATATTCTGAGAAGGCTACTTCCTCTCCTACCTCCAGCGCTGATGCATGCAGTGGTCTTTGGCAATGTAACAGCCATCATCCAGCGCATGTACTCGCGGCGCTCTCTCTATCACACCCGAATGAAGGATCTGAAAGACTTCGTACGTGTGCACCGGCTACCTCAGCAGCTGAAGCAGAGAATGCTGGAATATTTCCAGGCCACTTGGTCAGTCAACAATGGCATCAATGCCAATGAGGTGAGTCGCAAATTAGCAGTGTTCTTGTGGCTCACTTGGCTAAAGTATTCCTTTACCTGTGATATCTTCAAATAGTTTTTCTGTTACATTTTGTCTCTTTTTAATAAGTAACTGAACTGTATAGGAACTACTGATTGTGTGGGCTGTAGTAATGTGTTTTTGTTTCATGGTGAAAAAGTACATTTTATGTGGGTGCTAGATTCTTGATTCAGAAATGCCATCCTTAAAATGGGTCACCTAAAATTCTCCTGACTCCAGAGAATTGAACTCTTATTGCATTTCCTTAAGTAGAAGTCACTTTGTTACAAATATAACTTCAGTAACAATGCCAGAACTCATCTAGGAGAAGCTCCCAGTAATTACAAGGGTTGGAGCTGAAACAAAAAGCATACTCATTAACACCCTCACCATCACCATCTGTAGATAATTAATTCACTGCTCACTGAAGGTAACAGACACTGGTTTCTGTGAACATGTTGGCTTTAACACCTCATTTCTACTTTTACTGAGCAGCTTGACATGTCATGTGAGTGTATCAGCCTTCAAAACCACAATCTGTCCTTTTGTTTGTTCTTGTATTTAGCAGTGGTGAAAGGAGTATTTAAATATTTTTGGTTACTTTAAATAGTACCTCAAAGTCAAATACCCCCAAAAAACAATTTAGCAAATGCCTTAAATGAAACATTTTGTTAAATATTTTAAATTAGGGGGTAGCACGGTGTCGCGGTGGTTAGCACCATTGCCTCACAGCGAGAAGGTTCCGGGTTCAGGCCCCACCTAGGGCCTTTCTGTGTGGAGTTTGCATGTTCTCCCCGTGCTTGCGTGGGTTCTCTCCGGGTACTCCGGCTTCCTCCCACAGTCCAAAGACATGTGGCTTAGGTTGATTGGTGTCTCTAATTTGCCCATAGGAGTGTATGTGTTCGTGTGTATGGTTGTTCGTCTATGTGTCGGCCCTGTGATGGACTGGCGACCTGTCCAGGGTGTACCCCGCCTTTGCCTGATTGCTGGCTTGGATTGGCTCCGTGACCCCCTCCAGGGATTAAGCGGTAGAAAATGAATGAATGAATTTTAAATTAGGGCCCATTTAGAGTTGCACTGATTTTCTTTTTACTACATAGCAAACACACAAACATTATCAGTAAATATTATTAGCGTAATAAGCTGAAATAGAGCAACATGAGCATTCCTGGACACCCAGGGCACCTGTTGTGCACAAGTGCTTTTCATTTTGATTTGGCCTTCACCACTTCCCCTAAAAGACTAACTTTGCCAGATGCAAAGAGTCATCTCTGCTGGACATGAGATTCAACTTACAGTTGATGTATGGCATGTGCATCCAAATCTATGTCTAATATATAAACATGTTCCCTTAATGAAATATAAAAAAGATCTAAGATAGTGCATAGTTACAGCCAGCTTATGACAGCTACTCTGTCCTTTACACAAGTTTTTATTCAACACATGAGCTCCACCTACAGTATGTCAGCGGAGCCATCAACAGGGAAATTATTTTTGATATGGGCAGTGTGCAGTCTGTCACTTTTTCAGGTGAAGAGACAGTGATATTGTCAATAGAGATTGAGCTATCTCCTCAAGTGTTGCAGCAGAACAGTTGGACTATAAAAATGCAAAACAGTGTGGTAAATAAGGCTTAATTGTTCCTATCTTCTATCTTAGTTGCTGCATGACTTCCCAGATGAACTGCGAGCTGACATTGCCATGCATCTGAACAAAGACATCCTGCAGCTGCCTGTATTTGAGCCAGCTAGCAGAGGATGTCTGCGCTCCCTCTCCCTGCACATCAAGACCTCCTTTTGTGCTCCAGGAGAATACCTTATCCGCCATGGAGACGCCCTACAAGCCAACTATTTTGTCTGCTCAGGTTCCCTGGAGGTTCTTAAAGATGGCATGGTCCTGGCCATTCTAGGTCAGTTTGTATCAAGCGTGAAATATTCCCTCTCTTGCTAATTTTGCATCTTTTAAATGTGTTGGACCTTGTTGTAACCCTTTTATTTACAGGCAGAGGTGACCTTATTGGAGCCGATCTTCCAGAACATGATCAGGTGATCAAGACTAATGCAGATGTGAAGGCACTGACCTACTGTGACTTACAGTACATCAGTGTTAGGGCTTTGAGGGAGGTCCTTGGGTTGTACCCGGAGTATGGCAGCCGGTTCAGCTCCGACATCCACCACAACCTCACCTACAACTTGAGAGATGGCAATGAAACTAAAGTAAGACAATTACTGGTATTTTTAGGTTATGCAAAAACACTGCAGAGAGAGACAGACATTTCAATGTACCAGTGACTGAATTCTTTGTTCCTTTTAATAGAAACATACCTATAATTTGCCACCAAATATAATGTGTACTCTCTCGTTAATTTTGACTTCAATATCTCTAGGGAGTAGCAAAGTTTCCATGGACTCCCAAGATTCCCAAGCTGCCTCAGGTATGTGTGCCTCATTAAGATAATTACATGAGCCTAAATCTGCTTGATTCCTCTGGTATTCTGTTAATGTACTTTCTATGTTTTCATCACAAAGCGTTAGTCTGCTTTACTTAAAAAAAGTTATGATAAATGTGTAACAAAGGCACATTAACTGCCTAAATGCATGCATATATCTGAGAAGAAGATGTCAAATGTAGCTAAAAACAAGTGCAAAATTTAAGTGACAGTTCTACAGAACAAGCCTAAAAGAAATCTGCAGATAGGCCTACTGTAAAACTCAATAAAGCAAGGCTTTTAAAATGAGAGGCAATGAAGATGTTGTTGCACTGATAAAATCAGTATTATGTGCACACTTTGTTTTGCATAATGTATGAGAAAGTCATAGGCCCCACAAAGACTGTTTTCAGAGACGTAACCTTACTGGCTCGCTTGCAACTTCATACAGAGAAGAAGTGTCAATAAGATCTGTTCACTTAATAATGTAAGTGAATGGCGATTCTTCTTTTCATCATCTGCATGTTTTTCAGGTCTTTTTCTTATAGTTCTTGTTTGTTTTATACTGTTATTTATTTCTGTTCTATTTTATTGTGCTGTGTAACAAGCTGCTCCAAACAAATCACCCCTAAGTTGTTTGAATTGAATTGAATGTAGCAAGACTGTAAATGTTTGTTTGTTTGGTTGTTTTCTGATCTGCTGCAGTAAACAAGAACTTTCAATTTTGCTCTTACATTTTATTCAGCACTCTCTCTGGTGCATGTCAACACCACTGATTTAACATGTGACACCAGAAGTTAAATCTAACTCCCTGCAAGTGTTTTTACACTTAGTGATATCCCACTTTACTGTACTTTTAAACCTTGATTGTACAATGATAAAAGGGGCAATTACCCTCAAAAACTTGCAGACTCTAGCAGCTTCAATTTATTTCTACAAATCAAAGCAAGACACCTAACTTCCCACCCTTCTTCTGCACAGGGTCATGTTTCTATGGACCAAACGTTACCCTATATCATTGAGGCAGGTGCTGCAGAACATGGAGACAACATGAGACACTCTCAGCAGAGAAGAGTCCCTCTGCCACAAGGAATGGGTGGCTCTGTCCATCAGCCCTGTCTCAGCACCCTGTTAGGAGATGAGCTCAGCCACCTCAGTGCACTCCATCCTTGCCAGTCACCTGTTCCGTGCAGGAGAGGTCACAGCCCTACTCCTCAGCCTTTCACACATGAGCAGCTCTCTCCCTCTCATTTGTCCAGTCTTACCAGTGACCCAGGCTTGAACCACCAGCCTGTCAAGCTTCTCATGCCTTCCATGCACTGTATAAGTCCAGTGAGCCTTAGCCCCAGGTGACATATTCCTGCTTTATCTAAATATGAGTCTGTAATCAGTTTGGACCCATTTAAAATTATACAAAATTGATTTGTGTCTCTGCTAGGGTCGTGGATGGAATTGAGGACAATGGTGACGCATTTCAATTTAATGTAGAGCAGAGTGAGGCGATGACTAATGTAGCAGGTAAAGTCCCTGAAAAGCTTTACAATGGATGAAAAGTGAATTGCATTGAACTGAGGCAAAAAGCCCCTCTTGAGTAAACACTTTTCATTAACAAATGCTTATTTCTAAACTATGCAAGACTGATTAAACAAGAAGTTATCACATTTTGACATTATGACTGTCTCTTCACTATGTTTAACCTACTAATTTGGGATTAGATGTCTCATTATTCTGTGCCTACTCAACAGTGAAAAGGCCGGTCTCAGATATATTGTATTTTTCATCCCTTCTTAGACCAGTTACAAGCAAGTGCTCACCGGCTTTTGGAGACAGAGGAAATAAGACAGAACATCAGCAAACTGAACAGAGAGGTACAGTCAATAATGGGCAAACTTAATGACACAAAAATAGAAGAAAAAAAAGTGAAACTAAGTGAATTTGCTCCAATTTTAATTCTAGTATCTGAAGCATCTAGGCCATGCAACCAACTGTTCCTTTTTCTTTTTAGGTGAACAATTTGAACCAGAAAGTATCAAGCCTCACCAAGGAGCTTCATGACATGATGCATTTCCTACAGTCTCATATGGCCATGCTTCATCATACCTCACCTGTATCCCCATATTCTTTTGGAATACAGATGGTTCCCAGTCCTAGTGTGACTGTTTCCAGTGACTGGCAGCCCCATGTCCCTTTAAATATATCCACCGGGCACCTCCATCATGAAGCAATCAGCCACCCTGCCAGAAATGTGTGGGGCTGCAATGGTATGCCCTCCCAGGGAAAGGGTCCCACACTGCTGCACTCTTCTAGCCCTATGTCATCCTTGTTACACCTGTGCTGCTCTGACAGAGAAGGAGCCACCAGTCATAGGCTACAGAACCAGTGTGGTGCCTTCCAAACTCCAACAAGAAATCCAAATTCTTCTTACATTACCTACTCTCATGACCAAGGAGGTCCACCATTACTGGCCCTCAGTTCTCCCTTCAATAGCTTTCCAGTGATTTGTCAAGCCTCTCAGGTGTCTTACAATTCCTCTGTTCCCACAGTAAGCAGCTCTTACCCTCTATGTTTCCCAGTAAATTCTGCCTACACCCATCCACCTCTGAGTGTTCAAACCATCCTTGATCCTGCACATAATCAGACCAAATCTCAGACACCCATCCATTCCTCCATCACTCCCACTGGCCAGGCACAGTATCACACTGCCTTCAGCTCTCTGGCCACCACAGGGGTCCACACCTCAGTATGCACAGGGCACATCCAACAGAGCTCTATTAATGGCCCCAGACACAATGACCTGATAGGATCTAGCCCTATCCGCCACACACAGGACCTTGCATGTTCTCTGCTGGGGCAGGTAACAGAGTGTAGAGCTTCTCTGTCTCAAGAGAGGGCAGACAATATAAGAGCCAGTACTCCAACAGTAGACGTTCAACCATCTCTTTTGGAAATGGAGGGAATGCAGACCCCGCAGTGATAACATTAGTATTTTGTTGTGCTACTGTTTCTTTGATGGCTTTATTATACTGTTTAAGACTCTTACCTGTAATGCTGTTTGCCAACAAAATGCACAAAGAGCTGATGAAACCATACTGCCACAACTAAATAAATCAAGCTTTAATGGGTTGTATTTATGTTTTTATTTGTTTTTATTTATATTTGTATATAATAACAAAACTACATTTTGGTTGAGAGTAGTATACTGGTATACAGTAACCATAAGAGGGACAAATGCATTATTAGGCTGTATGCAGTCATGCAAACCAAACTCTCATCCTCCAGTATTCAGCTGCATTTGTGCTTTTTTTTTTATCAAGAACAATACAAGAAAATAGCACAAGGATGATTTACTATTTACACCAGTCTTCACTATTATACCAGTGTGTCCAGGCAAACTCTGAGCTACATGTATGTAGCATCACTCAGTGGTGACAAGTGCAAACAGCAACAAAATGCAATTATTTCATCCAAGCAGAGGAGAACAAACCTAAATATAAAATTCTGATGAAGTAAAGACTGAGTGGAAATCTGTAGTGCAACTGTGTACTTAGGTAACAGTGAAATCACAGTATTTTGCAGTAGGGTGTTATTTTGATTCTTTTTATTTTTATGATATATTTTAAAATTTCAATCTCATCAAAACACATCTGAGCATTTGCCAGACCAGGGTCCCACAGTGAATGTTACCACTTGAGGAAAAAGCGTGGGAAAAGGCTTTTGGGGTGATTCAGAATTTTTCAGTCCTTTTTTTAGCTAATGTTGTTTTATATCAGGATGCAACCAAGTTGTCAGACATACAGTACATGCCAATACTCTTTCATAGTGAATGTACCTTTAATATGTGAAGGGAACTATATCTCAGACACACATAAAATAAAATTTATATTTGAATTAATTTTGGTGCACCAGCATTTCAGCAATATCAGGACAAGATGGTGCACCATAAGGACTCTTAATATTTCATGCCTCAATCTCATCATTCAAAGAGGAGATACATGACTGGTACTGAGTTGAGAACATCACCTGGGTTATAAGAAGGATGATGATAAGCATGCAATCTGACTCTACATTATAACTGCTATACATTATTTAGGCTGCATGCTTCATTGTGCTGCAGCCTAGCAGTAACAACCACCCATGTAAATGTAGAATTAAATGCCACTAGCATCAGAGTGAATAAAACAAACACAAGATGAGTGCATGTCAAGAAGAATTGTAAAAGTTAATTGAAGAAACTGGTAGGTAAGAAACACCAACTAGAAGATTTTGATATTGTTGAAACTGCTTGAGCTATTCAGGTATTATTTTTACTTTTAAAAATAAATCAGATAATACATCTACATGATGACTGATATACATATACTGTAAATTTCAGTGCTGAAAAGTAACTATATTGACTCAAACACTGTATTTAAGTGCAATTTTGATGTACTTTACTTGAGTATTTCTATTTTATGCTACTTTATGCTTCTATTTCACCATATTTCAGTGGTGGGCTAAATATTAACAATATTACTCTACATTTATCTGGCAGATAGAATTACTATATGTTTACCAGTTTCCTTTCAGATTAACACTTCTCAAATAATAACTGTATAAAACAATACATTGTTAAAGATTAAGCCAGCTGTTCCAGACCATTTTGGCTTGTATCCCATTCAAATGCAGTAGCAGTAATCTAGTAGTTGTTACCAGTTTCTCCAGATTCTCAGATATCTTAATTTAAATTGCTGTGGAATGTGGTAAAATTATTAAATGTATTTTTGCCTCACTTAAAAAGAAAGAAAGAAAGAAAGAGATGTTTCTTGTGACCCTTTCAAGGGGTCTGATCCATAAATTGGGAACCATGGGATGTAGACTAGTTAAAACTAATGCAGCTAATGTTGCATGTTTAATTGATGCATTATTGAGAATAGGCCTACTTGTGTACTTTAATTTCAGTTGGATTTTTACTTTAATGGATTATTTTATATTGACATACTGGTGCTTTTACTTAAGTGAAGGGTGTGAGTACATCTTCCACCCCTAAGTTTTAAATTAAGACTACGGGGCCATGCAAACGCCCTCTGTACAGCAGTACCATCGACTTGTGCAGCAGAAGCTTGTTGCTGTCATTGGTCAGACAGGCGCTGACAAAAAGTGGGAGGTTCCCGGAAAAAGTCTCTAACCGGAAGGAAAGGCCAGAGCCCAAGAAGAAGCAGAAGCAGAAGCAGACGCCCGCTGCCGTTACCACTGTTGCAGATGAGATCAACAAGAGAAGTAAAAGTATTGTAAGTCAAACCGCTTGACATTGTGAAAGGTGGGGGTAACGAAGAATACTGAATACACGTTGGACTTTACTGTCAGCGAACTATTAGCCGTATTTGGATAGCTTCTTCCAAATTTTACTCAATTGATCAGGCAAGTCCGGGTTCAGGTGAGATGTCCATCAGACTGGACTAGTTGAGGCTACGAGCACCGTGAGACCGCAAAAAATGCTCAAAAATCTTTTGTCACCTGTATTAAAGTAACTGAGAAGTAGTTATATGACATCGATGTATGCCAGCAGTAGACACAATAACAAATCCGAGTGCCATAGTTTGTTATATATCAACCAGCCGACGACGTGGGGCCGAGAAAAAGAAAGTTGTCTAGCTTAATGACGTTTTCGACACTTGGCCATAGCCGCTAACCTAGCTAACGCTACCAGAGTAAAAGTTTTCCTTTTGCAGGGATTAGCATTCGTTTTGTAGTCAGTTTACTCTGGCAAGCTAGTGCTGATGTTAGGCGTTCAGTTAGGTAAATATCTGGCATTATGTAGTCGACGCTTATTTCATTAGTTAACGTTAGCAAACTGTAACATTATGCTATCAAAGTTAATGATAACGGTTGTCTTGTTTTGGTTGGCTATCGTAGTGAACTAACGCTATAGCTGTCACTAATAAATATAACTTTAGCTACATTGTGGTTAGCTAATGCTACTTTCATGCCATCGTGTAACGCTATCTGTATTACCTTTAAGAGCTAAGAGTTTATGGTTCTGCTAAACCTAGTCTCAAGCAGGCAGAGGTAAAATTCATTTACTAAGCTAACCTGGGCATAGCTGTAGCTTGTACTTGTACTTAAATAAAAGTACTCTAGTGTAGGCCACAAATGTGGTACAGTTAAGTTAAACTACTTGGTTAAACCCATAGGTTTTTTTTTTTATAAAGGCATCACAGTCCTCAGCCCAAGCTGCCAGTCAAGACAGTGTCTGTTTTACATTTGAGACTGAATTATAACGTTAGTCAAGTCACATAAATAAGAATTTTGATTTAAGTAGATATATTTTTTAAATGTTAAATTACCTAGAAACTAGTGGTTGTCACTGACAGTTTTTTTTTCCATCTTTAGCATTCGCAATTTATACATTTGCCTTGAAGCTTTAATGTTTCACAACTTTTCACTCACACATCAGTAAATGCTGGCAGGCTGTGGCATCACATTAAGTCTCATAAAGGTGCCATTACTGCTGACAACATTTGTGTTGTAATTCTGTCAATTTACGTTCTTGAGGTTATTATGTGTCCGCACATGGCATCCATCCATCCATCCATCCATTTTCCTCCGCTTATCCGGGACTGGGTCGCGGGGGCAGCAGTCTAAGCATAGATGCCCAGACTTCCCTCTCTCCAGACACTTCCTCCAGCTCCTCCGGGGGAATGCCGCGGCGTTCCCAGGCCAGCCGAGAGACATAGTCCCTCCAGCGTGTCCTGGGTCTTCCCCGGGGCCTCCTCCCGGTGGGACATGCCCAGAACACCTCCCTAGGAAGGTGCCCGAAACAGATGCCCGAGCCACCTTTATCAACAAATATATTCACATATGCGTCTATCATCATTGCTCCTTTTTATGGCTTAATAATGGTGGCAGAGCTTGGACCTTTGAGACAGAGGGGTATTATAGATGCTTGGTTGATCTCTGGTTATGTTCATGGTAAATGGACCTTGTCCTCCTAAAGAGGTGACGCATCAACAAACCAGCCCTTAAAGAATCACTGAATATTTTTTTTACACAGAATTTGTTTTTGAGTTTATTAAGGACACCACTCGTTTTTCTAACATGACATATTTCAATTCTGTCTGAAGTTGCACACTCACACAGAGGTCATGAGAAATGGAAGTGCGTCTGATTTCCTTTTGGCCTTGCTAAGAGCTAGTGATGAGTATCCTCTTTGCTTTTCCTGAATTATGTCACCAGTTTGCCATCCAAACTGGCACCGTTTCTAAATCCATTTTTTATTAGAACCTCAGTAGTGGATCAAGAGCATTTCCTGTTTGATTTGAGATCTCAGTGATTGTTCTACTTGTGCATCTTTGTTGTTGTCTTGGGGCAAAATGTTACCCATAAAAGTATATTGTGCATGTGTAGGTTTTGAATATATGGTTCCACATTACATGGAAATTTCCTACATTCAGGCAATAGTTTAACCATTTGGCGTAATAGACAAAAGGAGGATAGTAATGCAGCCCCTCATTATCAGACACCAGCAGTTCTTTCAGGACTCCACCCTTCAAATAAAGTGAACAGCACAAGTCCCTACTTGTCTTGTAACTGCTATAGAGTCTGCGGCCGTAAAGGCTACTGCTGCTACTGTGACAGTTATGATTTTTTTCCATTGCGTGGTCTTGAACCGTTTATTATACAATCAATTATAAGTGTATTTTGTGTATACACTAGCTGTGTACCTTGTGCACAAATTATCATGTAAAACAAACAGAAAGCAACCAGGTATTTATCTTTTCTTACTTCATTATTAGAACAAAATTAGGCCAAAAACTCCCAAATTTTAGGTATCAAGAGAAGAGTACAAACTAAGTATTTATGCCACAGACACTTCTTCCCTGAAGATATTGTACAAAATATGACACTGCAAAATACAATATACCCAAAATGCCTCTTTTCTTGGAAACTTAGAAGTCATGAAACATTCGAGGAAGCTGTTGAAAGGAATTGAGATGTAATCATTTTGCTGGTGTATGTAGTATAAGCAATAGTTCATCAACATTTATTACTGTCATTAGTGAGTAATACTACAGTTGATATCATTTCTGATTTGTTGTTGTTTTTTATGTAGCTTTACATGAGACAGCAAGACACATGGGGAGGGAGCCATTATTTGACTGCGGGAGACCAAAGCATATGCTTTCACAGAGTGAATAGAGTGCCGAAGGGATAAAGTTTATTTTGTATGCCAACCCAGAAGTTAGCATCGCCCGGTTTCCTTGACAAAAAGCCAATGGGGATTTCACCATAGGCTTCTGGATTATTGTGGAAAATAAGCTCTATGACAAATGTTTTGTTCAGATAATCGTCATAAGTGAACATCACTTTAATTATTTTCGAAGCCCATATATACAATAACCTGAAGGAAAAAGCTTTTGTTAGGCTACAAATGAACTATACCACAGTCCCATGCCTTCATTGTCACCACCATGGCTTCCATCTTATAATTTGATTTCTAGCACTTATCTCTTCTACAAAATCCTTTCCTCTTCACTTGGCCTGAACTAGCTAACGATCATGGCTGTCTGTCAGAATAGTTTGCAAGTGTGTGAGTTTAAAACTAATGAGGCTGTAAAGGCAGACTAATAAGTAGATGAGTCTCAGTGATGGTGTGTAAAATCCCAGACAGCCTCTGTATTCTCACTTATTAGCAGCTGCCTTTTTTAAGACCTGTAAAAGCATTAAAAATCATGGGTGAGGTCATATTTTATTTTTTTTATAGAACAAAATGGGAAAATGGATTGGCCTTGTGTTAACCACAGACCTTTTTTTCAGGCATGTAAACAAAACCCATTAAAAAAAAACTCCATTGATTCTAGGGCGAGAGAACTGAAAATGCAAAAATGGTAACTGAGTTTCAGGTTTTAGGACTCACTACTATGGCACTCTATAGCAATTATTTATTAAGTGAGTGTCCTTTTTTTTTTTCTTAAGTTTTTGATACAGGATTTGGATATGATTAAAATTTCCATAAATGGGTTCCGCATATGTGTACTGGTATTTAATTTGTGCATGCATTCTCATAGTTAGGTGATCGGTGCAGTGCAATCCCTGCTAAGTACTTGGATATCATGCTGGCAGTAGAGTACACAGGAGGCCGTAATGAATATTTTAGAGGCTTTCCTTCTAGTCTGTTCCCTCTTCCTGGTGGTCCCCCCCCACTCTGACCCTTGTCCCACTGTCTCTCTGTGACCTACTTTGCTACAGAGGTCTTCAGAGCCCATTAGGGTGCCATCACAGCATCCTTCACAGGCTGCTTAAGATGTGTGCGTGTATGTCACAGTGTAAGAGGAAGACAATGTGATTGCAAGCTAGTCAGCTGTTTTTTTTTTTTTTTTTGTTTTTTTTTTGGTAAAAACAAATCTTCAGCCAGGACACACAGTCTGTTTTGCTGCTATATGTCACTCTTATGTTCCTTAAAGCTTCCTTCCTCCCATGTGAATGGCTGCAACAGTGTTTTTGTGTAGTAAATTTACTACTTAACAAAACCCTACTAAGCCCTATTGTTGATATGTTTGTTAACCACCTGTCATATTCAAACCTTCCAAATGAGCATTTTCCCTGAGCCAACAAAATTATTATTTTATTTTAAAGGCCAACTTTTTGTTAAATTTAGCTGGAATGAATTATAAATAAAATTGTTCCCAAAATGCTATTCTTGATTGCATTTTCTATTCAAGACAACTTTTGAAAAGCAATTAGTTTTCCACCAACTCAGTCAATCAGCCCCTCCTTTTTTGTTTATTCTAGTGAGGAATCTACACCGGTGAGAGCTCAGTTCTGATGCTTGCAGTCAAATTAATACAGAATGCTGACCCAGGGAACAGAGTGCCTTTATTCCTTCTTCAGCTCTGCTGCTGATGCTGTGGAGGATACCCTCCATTCTTTCAGGCCTTGTGAGAGTGTGTGTCCTTGAGCTGGAGTCCACTGAAACTTTTAGTGCACTAATGGTGATGTCGTCTCTAGTTGGACACTGGTTGTACATCCATGCACCTTCTGGTGTAGTTGGAGCCTCTTTATAAATTGCATTGTATTTTTTTATAAGCAATAGTGAATGCTCAAATTAAACTTGTACAACCAGAAATCAGGTATTTGGTATGGTTTGTGCACTGTCAAATGAAACATGCCAACTCTGAATAGTTCACTGGAAGAGGTCTCCTGTCATATGCTGATGATTAAGCCCAGCTCAGCAGTGAGCTGAGAAAAAGCCTGAAACAGCCAGACTCCATAAACTGTCAGACTATTATTTAAGGTTTTATTATTCTTGTCATTTCCCTTCTCACTCAAGAATAGCCCAGATGTTTTGGGTATGCTTTGTATTTCTGCATTAAATAGTTCCAGTGACAAAGCTGAGGCTATCCCAAGTTTTACTGTGCTCAGCAGTAAAATGTCTTCTGCAGTCTTCACTTCCTGCTTTGCGCTGAGTTGTGTTTCCTGTCCTTTGACCAAGCAGAAGCTGCCTGACCTCATGTGTATCACCCAACTGAAAAAAGTATTAGGCAAGGTTTCACATACTCAAAGCAGGCCAGAGTAAAGAGGATAGCTCTGTTGCTATGCTGTTAGCATAGCAGGCTGGCTGAAACACTTCTAAAAAGTTGTTTTTTTAAGTCAACCTTTGAATTATTAGGTTCTTCTTAGCTCTGATTGTCACCTGCCTGAATGCTACAGCAGGACTGAGCTGAAACAAAGTTTTTGTAGAGTCAGCCTGGTCCTTGTAAAGCTAAATGTTACAGGACGTTTATGTGTTAAAGCATTTTTGTTTTCAACTTGCTGATTTGTCGTTTAATGTTCACTTCGTCGTCTGGGTTTGGTGGTGCTACGTGGAAACTGTTTTAACACTGTATGGTCATGACTTCAAACTGTGGCCAGACACTTTTTTTAGAGATGAGTCACAGGAACAAATGTGTTGAGCTTATGGTTGGGTGTCACGCTAATTTCTCTGCTTTACATACACATAACATCCTGAGTTTTTGTTTTTAATATTTTACACTGTACACTTTCACCATCAGTTCTCCTCATACACATCATTACTATGTATATATTTTAAAAAGGAAAAATCCTCACACAGGTTGTCACACATTGTCAGGATGAACTGTAGGAGCAAGACTGATGGCAAGTTGCAAAGGAGAAAGTCAGCATTCACCTCCATTACTTACATTTATTTTTTTATATTGAACATGGTTAAATATTAAACTCTTTATCTGGAGGCTCAATCTCAGTGATGCAAGTTTCTTTGTCAGCAGCTCTGACTTTAAGTTGTCCAACAACCATTTGGGCTAAAACAAAAGCTTTAGTGCTGACAGATTTTACAGTATATTTTACTTGAGGAAGTGTATTATTGATTGCCAGCAGGAACAGAGAATTAATCTTGTCACCGGGTTTTCATGGGATAAATTGTACTAACATGATTGTTTAACGGGATAGATCTTAACACTGCTTATCTTGTATTTTTCAGTTCCCGCTGGTGAGGCCTCCTCTTCCTCTGGATCATCGACCTGCCTGAGTTGAACTTGCCCTCGTCCAACTCAGCCTCACCCAGCCCTAGCAACTAAGATCATCTGGACTTCCTCCCTCTTCTCCCACCTTCTTCTTCTTTCTCCCAATTTTCAGCACTGCACTATGGCAGGACGAGGTGCGGCAGGACGAGGTGCACCAGCACGGACCAACGGCACTGCAGCAAGCAACAAAATATGCCAGTTTAAGCTAGTGCTGCTGGGGGAGTCGGCAGTGGGAAAGTCCAGCTTGGTGCTGCGCTTTGTCAAAGGCCAGTTCCATGAGTACCAGGAGAGCACCATCGGGGGTGAGGGTTTTTTTTTTTTTTTTGACTCTGCTCTGAGTTGTGCTTTATTGGCATCATAGCTGCAAAGCTCTTTAGGAAAAGTACCTACCTCAGTCAAGGGCAAGACGGTATTTTGTTCTCTACCCGCACTGTGTGTGCAGCCAAACTATGTAGGTGTTCACCTTGCTCCAAATTTAGGCATAGGCTTCACACCGCAGCAGAATTATTACACAGCCCCTACATTTTTCACCCCATGTTTTTGAAGGAATCATACATCATAGTTAAATTCATAATTTGCATTTTCTTGTTAAAATTTTGTCCATGTGTCAGTGGACGCGAGTGCTGCTGAAGCAGAAAAAAAAACATGCCCTTGCCAGTACAGAGTTGCTGGTTGTTTGCAGGTCTTAATCCTTTCTGTTGTCAGTTCCTGTGCAGGAGGAGTGGCAGAGCCAGTTCTTGTAATGCCAATCACCTGACTGCCCCATGAGCCACCAAGCTCCTCACACAAGGCAGACGTAGATATTGATTTTGCAGAAAATCTTCCTTTATGCAACCCTTTACTAGAATTTAACATCAAGAGAAAATGACATCAAACAGTTTCTTGCAAATATCCGTTCTTATGAAGCAGAGCAGTGGGATTTTTTGAAACAGGAAGGAATTCAGACAACAATGGGGATTTCCTGGAGCTTGTGTAGATGAGTGAAGTTGATCAGGTGCTTTGGTTTTGAAGCTTAAAGCAGATTTAAAGCTGTTTGTGACTTCAAAATTTTGCAAAGTGGTATGGCTAAATAGGTTTGTTTTCTGCTTCATGAGGATTTCAGCCTGAGGGCTAGAGACGAAACTTTTAACTGGAATGTCTGAAGCACAAAAACTCGGTCTCCCTGGAAGAACACCAGTGGCAGGTTTCCTGTAGCGCTGCTCACTTCTGAAACTGGGCTAGTTGTTCATTAACTTCATTTCATTAACTTTAATCACATCATTCCCACTGACCTTCCATACCCTCAGCTCTCTAACACTGTATTCCCCAGTTGTTGTTTTTTAAATAACAGTGTGCTGTCACTGTCAACATGCTGGGTTTAACAGAGGATTGTAGTAGCTAATAATTATATTTACAGATGAGCAAAGTAAGAGCAACATATTTGGGGTTCAGATTTATGTTGACATTCCATACAACTGATAATGCAGGATTGTATTGATGAGGAGTTGCTGCAAACAAACTGTTCACACAACTCACCTTTGACTTTGTACGTAAAGTACAATTATATTCTTATATAAAAAGTAAGACAAAGGTGTCCTGTGGAGTTTTCTTGTAAAGAACCAATTTATCTTTCCATTGAATGATGTTCACTAAGGTGTGACAAACCTGTCTAAGGCATTTTCTTTCTCATAAAACATTTGCAAAACAGATTTTTAAGGTATTTTAAATTCTGCATTGTCTATTTCCATGTTTACTGCTTGCAGGGTTCTTCTTCCCTGCCTTTGCAGCATTATTTGGCATGTTACTGCCATTTGTTGATGAGTAGACAATGTATTGCTTCACCTGCATGCTTCCTTGTGCATGTGCACGAATAAACAAAATGGGGGTCCCGCTAGGAAAAACAACTCCATAGTGCTGTAGTAGTAGGGCTGGGTATCATTCCAGAGTTTTCATTACCGATACTTTGACTTCGATATCTGTTCCTGAATAGTAGTTTTACAATACATCAACAGTCTCTACAACTACAGGCCTGTTACCCTAATGTCATGAAGTGCTTTGAAAGACTGATGTTGGCCCACCTGAAGGACATCACAGACCCGCTGTTCGACCCCCTGAAGTTTGGCTACTTGGGCAAATGATGCAGTTAAAATGGCGCTGCATTACCTCCTGCACCGCCTTGACTCCCCAGGGACCGATGC
>NW_018127965.1:867803-872829 GCF_001952655.1 Monopterus albus
CGGCATTCAGCATCATCATTCCGGACATCTTCCTCTCTAAACTGACCTGGCTCACTGTGCCTGACCCCACCTGTCAGTGGATCTCCAGCTTTCTGACAGATGGGAAGCAGCAGGTGAGGCTGGGGAAAACCACATCCAGCACCCAGACTATCAGCACAGGTGCCCCCCCCAGGGATGTGTGCCGTCCCCGCTGCAGTTCTCCCTGTACACAAATGGCTGCACCTCAGGGGATCCCTCTGTCAGACTACTGAGGTTCACAGACAACGGTCATTGGTCTCATCCATGATGGGGATGAATGGGGACTGATGAGACTAAAATTGAGCTTTTTTGTTTTTAGAAACAAAGTGAGGCCTTCAAAGAAAACACTGCCCCTACAGTCAAACACGCTGGAGGTTCACTGATGTTTTGGGGTCGCTTTGCTGCTTCATCCACTGGATGTCTTGACTGTGTGGATGGCATTATGAAATGTGAAGACTACCAATGAATTCTGGGGCACATTATAAGGCCCAGTGTCAGAACGTTGAGTCTTCGTCAGGGGTCATGGGTCTTACAGCAGGACAATGACCCAAAGCAGGCTTCAAAAAAGCCAGATCTAAACCCCATAGAGCACCTGTGGAGAGATCTCAAAACAGCAGTTAGGAGAAGTAACTCTTCAAATCTGAGAGATTTGGAGCAGTTGGCAAAACAAGAGTGGTCCAAAAACTCCAGTAGAGAGGTAGAAGAAACTCACTGATGGTTACAGGAAGTAACTGATTTCAGTTATTTTGTCCAAAGGGTGTGCTACCTAATATTAAGTTGAGGGTGTCAATAATTTTGTGCAGTCCATTTTTGGAGTTTTATGTGGAATGGATCAGATTTGGCTTTTATTTTTCTCTTTCTGCTTTTTTTGTGTTGTTCCAATACAAAGAAAAGAAATCAACATGAGATTACCAAACAATTTGTGATTGATTGCAACATTTTTCTGGGGAAAGTGATGCATTATCTGACAAAAATGCAGGGGTGCCAATATTTTTGTCTATGACTAGCATTTATTTTCCTCATTCATTACTTTGCTGATTATTTATTAATCACTTCATGTACACAATGTAAAAAGACTATTTTCTTTTAATTTGGCCCAGTGCTTCTTTTTCAAGTGTCTAATGAAGCTTAGGAGTGTAGAGACAGGATGTTTAGTGCTTACATTAACCAAAGACTCAAAAGGAGTCAGCATCTTTTATTTCTACTCAGCTGTGGTCACCTGCATGCCTGGTCAATGATTACTAAGCTTGTATGTGCTCTGATTGTGAGATCAGTTTCCTCTGTCATGTGACAGCTGACTGAGTAAGCAAGATGAGCACAGTTGGGCCTTAATGTAGCATCATACCTCCTCCAATTGAATTTAAATTTCTTTCTTTTTTTTTTTTTTTTTTTTGAATGTCAGTAACTGATTTTATTACTTGTTTCACCTTAGCCAAAAGTTCAACACTGGAAATAACAAGACTGTTATTTTCTGCTCTCTACAACAATCCTCTCAGACAAAAGTTTCATGTTTTTCTTTTCTTTCCAGCTGCCTTCCTCACACAGACAGTATGTTTGGATGATACAACAGTCAAGTTTGAGATCTGGGACACTGCAGGACAAGAACGGTATCATAGCTTGGCACCCATGTACTACAGAGGAGCTCAGGCCGCCATTGTGGTCTACGATATCACCAATGCAGTAAGTTGCACGGAGTGTGATGACATCAGCCAAGACACTCAAAGGTCTTATGTCATTTGTTTGCTAACCCTTGTTGTGCAGCCCATGTTGATCATTGCTTAATTCAGCTGACAGCTACAGACCTTTGTTCTATTAACTTTTAGTCGAATGTAACATTTAAAACTTGCATCTGTGATTCAAAGCTCATGATTGAGATAATGCACATTGTATTTTTTTTTTAATTTATTTTAAAGGATACATTCACACGTGCAAAGAACTGGGTGAAGGAGCTTCAGCGACAAGCCAGCCCAAATATTGTTATTGCACTGGCAGGGAACAAAGCTGACCTGGCCAACAAGAGAACTGTAGATTTCCAGGTAAAAAGGAGGATGTACATTCTGACATCGAAGCTTATAGTTTAATTAAATTCTTGAATAATATAAGATGCCAAATTACTCACGCACACATACACACAGGTGTGTGTGTGTGTGTGTGTGTGTGTGTATGTTCGGGGGGTTAGGTACAACAGTTTACTCTTCATGGAGACTTCAGCCAAGACTGCTATGAATGTGAATGAGAGTTTTATGGCTATAGGTAAGTGATCCTCAGCACTGACAAGGACATATTATACTGTCATGTAGAGCTACAGTAATTAGTTGATCCAATGAAAGTAAATCAGCAGCTGAATAACTCTTACCAATTGTTTTTATTACATTAATTTGTGGGTTATTGGCTTGATTAATCATCTTGATTATAAAATGTCAGTAAACAGAGAAAATGCCATATATAATTTCTCAGAGCTTGAGTTGTTCTCATCAGAATCGTTATTTTGTTCAGCCGTTAGTCCAAAACACAAAAACAAATTATTTTGCTATCATATAACTAAGAAAGCAACAAATCCACACATTTTACAAACTGGAACCAGAGAATATTATTCAGACAAAACCATTTTTTCCTGACACATTGAGCTAGCTGATCTAACCAGGCCTCAGTTTTGATCAAGTCGATCAGATATTAGTCAGTTGTCAAACAATGTCCAGTAGCCGTGCAGAACAAGACATTTGGTGACGTCACCTTGGGCTCCAGACGGTTGTGATTTTTATTTGTTTATTTTTTACCCCCACAGTTTTCTGGTGTTTTATAGACAGAACTACTGAAAGAAATAGCAGAATAATCAATAACATAAATAATAATCTTTTGCAACCTTACTGTCATGTTACCACAGTGCAGAAATTAATTCCATTTACTCTTACACCACATTAGCCAAGAAGCTTCCTAAGAACGAGCCTCAGGGTGGAACAGCTGCCGGAGGACAAGCCCGAAGCGGCGTGAACCTGCACGAAGCAGCCCCACAAGGTAGAAGTGGCCAGTGCTGTGGGGGCGGAAACTAACTAAAACAACGAGTCAGCTGATCCAGCCAGTCTACAGCTTTGATCAACCCCACCAGATATTAGCCAGATGTCAAACAATGTCCCATTGGTCCAACCAAACTAAACCGTGGTTGGACCAACTACCCTACAAGAAACACAGCACCAGTTAGCTGTTTGGCAAATGAGAGTCCACTGGCCAGTCAACTGCCAGACCCCACTGATGGTTCCAACTAATGAAGCAACCAAGAAATCAACTCACAGGCTTAGTCACAGAATCATGTTTTAACCCCAGGACTTGCCAGTCCGTGATCTCTCTGATAATGGGCACCTGACATCATCTTAGGGGGAAAAAATGTCCCACTCACGGAAGATGGAAATAAAAGATCAGTCATTACCGATGGCACTTACTAGGGCCATTGTGCTTGTTTTTGTTTCTGTATTTGTGTAGAGGGGAAAAAATTAATGCAGCAGGAAGTAATATAAATACACTCTCTGGCCCCGTCCTTTCTCTTCTGCTTTCCCTCATATCCTAAATTTCTAAAGTATTTCCATAATGGTTTCACGACACTGATAAACCTTCAGTCCAAATGCATGCAGCAGTCCTGCACTTTTCTGTTTTATCCCGGTCAGCTCCCTGGAAAAGAGACGCTTTGCAACAAGAGGATGAGAACAGACAGATATTTCCTTCTTCACAGAGTTGTGGAGAGTGAATTATGACATTATTATTGTTATCACTTGTATTACGGCTTCAACCTCTTGACTGTTAAGTATAATTTTAAAGCCTTGACGTAAGGTTTTACAACCATCCCTCCATATTATCAAACCATATACAGTGAGTAGTCCTTTATTAACATTGTCACCGTTATTAGGTAATTTTAGCATTAATGTACTGTTTTTGAATCATCAGTGTACAATGACTAATACAAAAAGCAGGATTTGTTTTTTTGACCAAAATCACAACTGTGTATTGAAAACATTGCTGTATTTGTATCTGACCTTACCTTTGAAGTTTATAATCAGTGGATATTGTCAAAACAGTATCTTCCCAATCTTTACATGTTCTGTCAACATTAATTATTTAGTGATGGATTTTTTTTGTTTTTGTTTTTTCCCCTGGAGATTTATGGTATTAAATGCACTAGTTTTGTCTTTGTGAATTGAGATGTTCTCTTTAGCTTCCTTTCCTGTTTCTTTTGTCACTTTTTCATATCAGGGAGGGTTTGCTTTCAACTGTTGTCATCCTGTTATGGAATCAACAACTAGCACAATACCTGCACAGCTGCCACTGCTCTCAGGTGGGAGCTGATGAGAAAGGTGGAGTCATGATTACAGAAGAAAGAGGAAAAAAAATGTAATTTTATGAATAAAAAAGGAGAAGGTATCTTTTGTATGCCTGCTTAATTCAATCATAAATCACCTTTAATAGTCATTCAGGTTTAGTTTTGTTAATAACATATACCAGTTAAACCTGTCTTATTTTTAAGCCAGCTTTAGTACGTCAGCAGTGACTGACAAAGTATGAAGTTAGTTCAGTGTGCTACGACTTGGCCTTATTGATGTTCCTCCTCTTGGTGTTTAGTTTGCCAGGCCTCCTTTTACTTGACAAAACTTTAAAACCTGCTGGAGTCAGTTTACTGGAAGATGGGGTGTAAATTTCTGTAACTTCCTTAAAAATGTAACATTTTTAACAGATTACTGCAAAATGTCAGGAAGTCTTAAATTAAGGCTGAACACTGGTGCATGTGTCTTGTTTTCTTTTGTGCATGTAACTTAAACTTACTGAAGACGTTTTTACTTGTTGAATGGGGGAAAGGGATGAATATATTTTAGTAAAATTTATTTTGTCTAAAGTTAAAAGTTAACCAAATTCTCAACAACCTAATGGAAACATTTAGAACGTATAAAATGCATTTGACTTAATACCGGTCTAAAAACTACATTAACCATAACTGACACCACAGGAGAGCGGTGTTGCCTTC
>NW_018127965.1:872881-945924 GCF_001952655.1 Monopterus albus
TTCAGCAGGTTAAGGCCATGTAATAAAGGTTATTACGATTGTTTTGAATTAAGAAAGTCTATGATGTAATATAATGGTAGGATATTTATTCCAGTGCTGTTTAGTGGAATGAGTTACATGGTGCATATATTGTTTTGACAAAATTAACATTGATAGGCCACTAGGACAGGTATATCACCTGCACTTCCGGCAAGACACTCAAATTAAAATCATAAAGTAATGCAGAGCTTAAGGTAATATGCTGTTGTTGTTTAGCCTATTGATGATTCCACTCCGTTGTAAACATGTCCTTTCGTAGTAGTCACGTCATTTTTGGGGTCTTGAAGCAAGAGATATCCTGCTATGCAAGGCATTGTGCCCAGCAGTCTGTGTCCAATCCAAAATCACTAGTGCGTGATCTGTGTTTTCTGACTGTTGAACGCCTTTGTTTTGGGGTAAAATCTGAAAGCATCATTTTTCTGCAGTTATTGTAAATACTTTTTTCCGACAGTCCGTGAAGGCAGCGTATGGGCTACACGGGAGTCGAGGAAGCGCCTAGCAGCGTGGATATGTCGGACCCGGCGGCGCAGGCCTTGCAACCCCGGCTTCTCCAAGCCCAGTCTGCTGGGTCCACTACTGCCGCGACAGGCTCCGGGTCAGGGAATAGTGATCCGGCCAGGCCGGGACTTAGCCAGCAACAACGTGCAAGCCAGAAGAAAGCCCAAGTCCGAGCTTTCCCACGGGCGAAAAAGCTTGAGAAACTTGGCGTATTCTCCGCATGCAAGGTAGCTAGGTAGCATAGCTAGCCAAAGTTCACCGCAACAAAGCACTCTCTGTGATGTGGGCTAACAAATGGTAGCAAACATAAACAAATGGTTTAATGAACGAACGTAATAGTTAACTTTTGTAGCTAGTTAGCCAGACAGTCTGCCGGATAGCTAACAGTAAACGTTGCGTTGTTCCCATGAAATCTTTGAAGACGCGTTCATTATCAGCTAGCTTAATTGTTTTATCACTGACGCACAAAACAGCACCCGACTTACTGTTTTAAATGCTTTATTTATTACTCTATATATTTTTCGCTATTCTCAGGCTAGTGACACATGTAAGTGCAATGGATGGAAAAACCCAAATCCACCATCCGCCACTCGTATGGACCTGCAACAGCAAGCAGCCAGCCTAAGCGAGCCGTGCCGCAGCTGTGGACATGCTCTGGGTACAAACAGCGTCCAGCACTCCCCAGCCTCTTTCCCAATAGCATATTAAAACATGATCCGGTGACTTTTTTTATATCTGTATGCTGTTTGCACTTTGACCAAGCCATGGTTGTGTTTTATTTAGCTGATCATGTGTCCCACTTGGAGAATGTGTCTGAGGATGAGATAAACAGACTGCTGGGGATGGTGGTGGATGTGGAGAACCTTTTTATGTCTGTGCACAAAGAGGAGGACACTGATACCAAACAGGTCTACTTCTACCTTTTCAAGGTAAGCCAGTGTGTCTCACATCAGTGCAACAGCTCAGATTTACCAGTAACCTTCAGTTTGATCTTTTCAGCTCGGTTCACCATGTGTCCTTATGTCAGGTGGTGGTGTGTTGTTAATTTCTACATTCTTTGCCTTAGCTGCTGAGGAAGTGCATCTTGCAGATGAGTCAGCCAGTTGTAGAGGGGTCCCTTGGAAGTCCACCTTTTGAAAAGCCCAACATTGAGCAGGTGAACAAGAAACTAAACACATCTTCGGGTCACATCTAGATGTTTTGCTCTAGCTGAAAAAGCAACAGGAATATACAGAGTATTTGTAAAGGTATGTGGTGGCCTATGTGCACCATTTGTGGGAAAACAATTTGTGACCACAGGCTATTTTATGCTTAGCTTCTGCATCATTACACTTCATGTTTATGTTACTCTGTATCTTAATTATTTCCTAATCATGTTTTCCCTTTTATTTCAAAGGGGGTTTTGAATTTTGTTCAGTATAAATTCAGCCACCTGGCACCAAAAGAAAGGCAGACCATGTTTGAACTGTCAAAGATGTTCCTCTTGTGCCTAAATTATTGGAAGCTGGAGACACCAACGCAGTATCGCCAGCGCACCCAGAAAGATGATGGCACAGCATACAAAGTGGATTACACCAGGTGTGTGCAAGTGTTTTTTTTTTTTTTTTAATCTTTCCTACTTAGTAGGTAGGCTGCTGTGTTTTTATTTATTAAGAATTTCACTGTGCAGTGTAACTGCTTGTTTTTACTGTGCATATGACAACAGATTTAATTTGAAAAGAGTTTTGAATGGTGTTATAAGTTTGTACAATAACTGTTTTCTTCTTAAAACACAAAGGTGGCTGTGCTACTGCCATGTCCCACAGAGTAATGACAGCCTACCACGTTATGAAACAACTCAGGTGTTCGGCCGCAGCTTGCTCAAGTCCATCTTCACTGTGACCCGACGCCAGCTGCTGGAGAAGTTCAGAGTGGAGAAGGATAAACTGCTGCCAGAAAAACGCACACTCATCCTCACACATTTTCCCAAGTAAGGGCAGACTCTTTAAATAGTGTGTCTGAGCATTAATGACAAAAGAAACGACTGAAAATATTTAGTCACTGGCTTGTTGCTTTTCATCTTTTGTCCCATTCCCTTGCTGTTGGTGCTACTTTTAAATTAGGAAAAAAGTACAGTGGTTTTCGCTGATTGTTCAGCTGCATTTGTGGAAATGCTGGTGCAAACTAGGGATGGGCATTTCAAGCTAAAATACTTCATTAAACTTTCTTCTTCAGGTGACAAAACTAGCCACTGACCATTGATCTGCGGACCGCACCCCACTTTCTGCTGGATGCCTCGCCTTCAAATGGCTGCGCATAGTTGTCGATTTATGATATGCTAACTTAACCTGGCAGAGTTTGCACTGCAACTCATTTTTGTTTATTTTCTTGATATACCACACAGACCCTTTTGATGGCTGTAGTCTCTGCATGTTTCTGCTGTTTGTATTTGGTGCTGTAGTAAAATTATATACTGACCTTGTTATCGTGTTATTTACAGTCACCGGTGAAAACAGTGGCCCTTTGAGTTTAAAGACAAAACCATACCGTGACATAATAAAAAAAAATGTAAATTTAATGACTATTCAAATGTTTGAAAATCATTGCCCATCCCTAATGCAAACAATCTGTATCAGCTTCAGCTGATATGTGTTGGGAAAAGTCAGCTAGTTATATTACCTTCAAAAGGCTCAGTCACTGTTACTCAGGATTTACATCTGTGCACAAGTGTAATGGGCAGGCAGTACGAATCCCTAGATTAGACCTGGCTGTATTTGTTACATTTCTGCATGTGTGTTGTCAGGTTTCTGTCCATGCTGGAGGAAGAGATCTATGGTGAGAATTCCCCCATCTGGGAGGCTGACTTCACTATGCCTACCTCAGATGGCACACAGCTGGGACATCAGACAGGTGAGGAAGGGTGCACAGTGTGGCAGTGTCTGTTTAGTAGGATGAGAGCAGGCAGTGTACAAATATTCGTAATGGGAGAATGGAGCCTTATGAAGCTCTACTCTAGGGTTGTTTTCCAGTTTTTTGCAGAAATAAAGATTTGTTGCTTCAGGGCAAAGTGATTATGGGGACATCTGGTGGTTTGCATAACCTATAGCAGCTTTTGAAGACTTGAGGTGGAAGCACCACAGTGAGTCCTGTGTATAAATAAGGTCCAGGAAGCCTGGGTCGTATTAAAGTTGTAATACTTTTTTTCAGAAGAGCTAAATTAAATGTAGATGTCACTGTACAATATGTTACATTAAAATAATAAATGAACTATCTAAAAATCACACACATATATATAATATCGGTGTACTGTTTTGGCCCAGTATATCTTTGGGCCCAAGCGTTTTAATTCATGGTTGATATTGATGGAACATTTAATGTGTTTTACAGTGTGATGTGATTGAAGAATGGTATTTATTGAATTAGAGGATTACTTTTATTTGACTGTTATTTGGTATTAGGTGGAAATGTTCTCATTTATTTATCTTTGTAGTATTCATTGCTGTATATTTCAGTTACTCTTCTCTCTTCTTGTCCCACTGATGTCCATCACATATGATCACATTGTTTAGCTTTGTACTTCAGCACTTCCTTTGCATTCTTCATTTGATCCGAGCACCGACACAGTGTGTTGCAAACGATGCCCTTCGCAGGATTGAAATAACAAAAAGGCAAACACAAAATTTCACAAAATGCCTTAACATTTTATATAACAAAACAGCAAAAAAGATAACATAACATTCCAAATTATAGAAGAAGTAGGGACAATAATTATCGCTTGTGGTTCAGATTATGTGGAAGTGACCTCACTGATGCACTGACAGTCCTCTGCTACTCAACTAATTTCAAACTGAGTTTGAAGGTAAAAAAAAATAAAAAAAAATGATAAGAGGGCATTTCAGTGGAGGTGATAGTGTTTGAGAAAACAGACCTTATTTATGTGTATGACTCATTAAGAGCCATGCAGAAGTAGCTTTGGTATCTTGTGAAAGCAGTATATATATAAAAAATTCTAAATATGTAGGTATACATGTTAATATACTGTATGTACAAATATATGGCTTTAGCTGTTGTTGCACTTTCTACTGTATAGTTGTACAGTTTGTAATGAATGTCCTGTGCCTTGGTGTGTTTATTGCAGTGATCAGCCCTGCTGCGGTGTCCGGTTCCCCCGCTCTGTCTAAAGGTTTGAGCAGTGTCTCTTCTCTGGGCAGCATGGACACTGGAGGTACAGAGCCCATCCCAGGTCCGTAGGCACTGCTCTACCTCTTTGATTCTTTGTTGCTGTTATATCTTCAGGAGGTGCAGTTAAATGACTATATGTAGGAATTTTATTAAACGTTGAAAGTCATTCTAAAGCACTCAACACACACCTGTTTTTAAATACTTAAACATAAATGTGCGTATTGAAAATCAGAAAAGTAGCAGTTATTGTTAATCGATCACTGACAGTTCTCATTTCTAATTGTTAGCTGTATCCCCCCATTGCTGTCATCTGAGGAATGTCACTGTCTGTTCAGGAGAGAAACGGAAACTTCCTGAGGCGCTGACCCTCGAGGATGCTAAGCGGATCCGTGTGATGGGAGACATTCCCATGGAGCTGGTCAATGAAGTCATGATGACAATCACTGACCCTGCTGCTATGCTCGGACCAGAGGTAAATCATTTAACCTCGTTACTTGTTAAAGACAAATGAGCTGTGTTGTTTTTGAAATAAACTTCAACTGTAGCACTGACAGATTGTCTATAATGCTAGACTAATCTACTGACGCCAAACGCTGCCCGTGATGAGACTGCCAGGCTGGAGGAGAGGCGGGGCATCATAGAGTTCCATGTCATTGGAAACTCACTTTCCCAGAAGTCCAACAAGAAGATCCTGATGTGGTTGGTCGGCCTGCAGAATGTCTTCTCTCATCAGTTACCCCGCATGCCCAAAGAGTACATCACACGGCTGGTGTTTGACCCGTAAGTATTCAATTCCAGTAGGAGTCGTACCACATGGCACGTGCAGATGTGTGCACATTGTCCTGACATCCTCCAACTTTCACAGGAAGCACAAGACCCTGGCCCTCATCAAAGATGGCCGTGTCATTGGAGGCATCTGTTTTAGGATGTTTCCCACTCAGGGCTTCACGGAGATCGTCTTCTGTGCTGTCACATCCAATGAGCAAGTTAAGGTACATGACCATTTACCCTCATGAGATGCAGTGGTCTAAATAATGTGTATTCTGTAGTAACTGTAAAAAAAATAGGACCTAAACATACCTTGGAAAAAAAAAAACTACAACGGATCAGTTGGTATGCACTGTATATGTACCAATGGATAAGTTTAATGTCAGCCGTGACGCCACCTCTCTTTATCTGTTTAACAAAGCATTGACATTTAGAAAGATCAGAATAATACTGAAATGTCTCACATTTTTCTCATTGTCCCCTCCCTGGTAATTTTTATATAAGGGCTATGGTACCCACTTGATGAACCACCTGAAGGAGTACCACATCAAACACAACATCCTCTATTTCCTCACTTACGCTGATGAGTACGCCATTGGCTACTTCAAGAAGCAGGTACTGTAGACATTCTGATTCTAATGACCCATACATTAGCTCTGCCCGCGCCCTCTCCCTCGAGCCTTCCTTTCTGTAATATGTTCTTTTCCCCCAGGGCTTTTCCAAAGACATCAAAGTGCCAAAGAGTCGATACCTGGGATACATCAAAGACTACGAAGGAGCGACCCTCATGGAGTGTGAGCTGAACCCAAGAATCCCCTACACTGAGCTTTCTCATATCATTAAAAGACAGAAAGAGGTATGTAAGGCCGTCTCTCATTAAGGCAGACTTATTCTCTGAATTTTTAATACCTCATGAACCTGAAATTGTTATACCAGATTATTAAGAAGCTGATTGAAAGGAAACAGAGCCAGATCAGGAAAGTTTACCCCGGTCTCACCTGCTTCAAAGAGGGAGTACGACAGATTCCAGTGGAGAGCATCCCAGGCATAAGTACATGTTTGGTTTGTGTACAGTGGAATCATTATTTCATTCAAAACTGACATTTTCATATTTATTACAAGTCTTTTTTCTTCCAGGAGAGACAGGCTGGAAACCCAGTATTAAGGACAAAGGGTAAAATCCTTTCATATTTTATTTTTTTAAATCAGCGCTGTTGTATTTAGGTGTTTCTGTTCCTAGCAATGTAAAAATCTGGTACTATGTAGAAGCACCGTGGAATGGAATCAGGTTCTGTTTGTGTGGTAGCGTTTATCCAGTCATTTTCTTTGTTTAGCTTTGTCAAATGCACAGGGTTTAGAAGCAGTAATAACTATACTAGATGAGGAAAGCCATAAATTAGAAGCTATTGTGTAGATGTTTCATGTGATAAGATGAGGGAACTCACATGCAGTGGTGTTTTTTGCGTTTTTTGTCCGAGGTGGGTGTCATAAAACTCACAGGATCAAATTAAACACATTCAAATGGCTTTAAAAGTGCATTAACTGAGATTTTACACATTGTCTCCTAAGTGAAAATGGGATTCTCTGCTGGCTACAGTGCATCTGTATTTATTCCAGCTTCTCTGTGTTGTCAAAGTGCAGTCTCTAAATTAGCTAGCAAAGAAGCGCAAGTAGGCCTGTCAAACAGCCAGCCATGGAGGAGCTCTCAGCAGCTAAAAGTTAGAAACAGTGACTGCCAGACCAACGAGGTAGTGTTCTTTGCACGGAGAGAGAGACACACAAGCAAAAATCAGGGTTGACATTGGTTTGGCTTTTTGGAGACTCTTAAAAGCCACCAGAGGACTCAGATTTTATTCAAATGTTGCATTCTTCTTTCTAGATGCATTAGCATCTAAAGCTAATGTGTTTGTCTTGGTAATATTAGTGACCTAGCACAGTCATGATTTTACCATTGTACTCAATATGATTTTAATTTTAGAATAATTTAATATTTGTGTAAGATTAGTGATTTGTGTGGTATCAGCAGTAACCGGAGCATTATACTGGACTGCCAGTTTTACTCATAAATCAGCTAATGCTAGCTTCAAACTGGAGGCTGCATTTTGTTTAGTTGGTTGCAACCAGGCATCTGTAGTTTGTTGTCACTAGGAAACGGGGTGTTCTGGGAGGACCAAAGAGCAGTTAGAAGCGGCTTATTGTGTCGGTTTTGAGTCTCACTAGGCTAGGTTTAGGGCGGCAAGTGGCGCAGCGATTAACACTGTTGCCCCCACAGCAAAAAGGTTCTGGGTTTGATCCTTTCTGTGCAGAGTTTGCATGTTCTCCCTGTGCCTGCGTGGGTTCTTTCCGGGTACTCTGGCTTCCTCCCACAGTCCAAAGACATGCAGCTCAGATTGACTGGCAACTCTAAATCGCCCATAGGAGTGAGTGTTGGCGTGTGTGGTTGTTTGTCTACATGTCAGCCCTGTGATTGACTGGCGACCTGTCCAGGGCGGACCCTGCCTCTTGCCCAATGTCAGCCGGGATTGGCTCCATTCCTCCAATGTAAAATATTGTCAGTCCTGTTCATTCCAGTATGTATTGGATTACTTTGCATCACTTCATTTAGAAACACTGTATGTAAGTGTGGTCCTTAAGCTATTCATCAAAGTGTGGTCAATATTTTTGCTTATGTACCTTTTTTTTTGTAGGAAAGAGGTAAAGGACCCTGATGTGTTATACAACATGCTGAAGAACCTCCTGGCCCAGATTAAAGTAAGTCACCTTGACACCAGACAGGAAAACACCACAGGGGTAACGAGAGCTGAGGCTAATCAAGACATTCATGTCTCCAACAGACTCATCCTGACGCCTGGCCCTTCATGGAACCAGTGAAGAAATCCGAGGCTCCTGATTACTACGAGATCATTCGCTTTCCCATTGGTTCGCAATCATCTGTTTGATTTTACAGCTTTTCCTGTTACAGATGACTTTTATTTATTTTTATGTCACAGAAACATTATATTAGTAATAGTAATTTACATTTTTCTTTCCCCCCCATAGACCTGAAGACCATGACAGAGAGACTCAAGAACAAATACTATGTGACCAAGAAGCTTTTTATTGCCGACCTGCAGCGAATCATCACAAACTGCCGCGAGTACAACCCTCCAGACAGCGAGTACTGCAAGTGTGCCAACACCTTAGAGAAGTTCTTCTACTTCAAATTAAAAGACGGAGGCCTGATCGAGAAGTGAACTCAGCCACCACATTATTTACAGATTCCTTAACAGACGAGGAGCAGCTGCCACAGCTGCCACATGTGAAGATGAAGCATCACTAGTTAATGTCATATCTGAGTTAATAAAAGGGTATGTACATGACTGACATATTTTACAAGAGAATCGTTGGGCTCTAACAGACATGAGGAAAAATCAGAGCCAGTTGAGCATTTCAAGGTGTCAAAATGGCTTTTTTTTTTTTTTTTTTTGTTAATTGTACCAAAATTATAGGTCCAAGTTATAACAATGCCACTTTTTCAAGCATTATTTATAGAATGATTAACCTGGTTTTGTCGCATTTAATAATTGTTCATTCCTATTAGCTTGTCATTTGAGCAGGTGTATCTGTAGTGTAGAGTTCTTTGACTTTGGGACCTAAAGCCACGTTGCCTTGTGTTACTGACAGACACTTGAACATCCCAGCCATTTTCATGGCTATAAAGATAAATGTTCTTTTAGTCATTAAAACAGATGAGCAGGCCTGTGACTGTTGGGTAGTGCTGAAATGATTTGATCAGTAGATTGGTGAGAAATAAATTCATAACAATCATTAGTTGTTTATGAAGTGCAGATATTGAACGTTTACTGGTTTTAACTCCTCAGGAGTGAAGATTTCTTTTTTCTTTTAATTCAAATGCATATAGAACATGTTGAATTTGTTTAGGTCAGAATTAGCAATTATCTTAGCCTCAGCTTGTGACTCTGTTGCATACATGAGTCACAGGTGATCTTTCTTGAGCTTTCAGAATTGAAACTTGCTGACGGTTTTATCCCCGTAATATAATTTTAATGAGTTTCTCAGGTCATAGTTTGTTTTCAGTTAAGCAAAAATGATGACAGGAAATTATGCCATTTTTATGAAAATTGAGCATGACTGGATTATTTAAACCTATTATTATTATTGTCTATTGAATGTATTATTAAAAATTAAGTGAAATTATTATTGACATTGTTAGTTTAGAGTCTGAGGATTCAGGAAATACCTTCACAGTTTGGGCGAGTGTCATGAAACGATGGTACAAGGTTAAAATGTTCTGCAAATTTCGGTTCCGTAAGCTCATGCAAGATTATCTCTGTGACTCGAGTGTATGGGGCTGTTATCATTCTAGGCTCTATGAACATCACAGACAAAATTCTGCTTTACTAAACAGCCAGTAGGTTATGGAAATATTATATCAGATTAGCCAGTTATAACAATAATTGTAGGCTGCAGCCCTGCTCCTGAGTTGTCACAAACATTGCTAGGACTGCTAAGGACTGACTGGGCATCAAAGATTTCCAGCACTTCTGTGCTAACTAAAACGATTTCCCCAATTGTCACTATCAAGATAACACTGTTTTCATGTTGACAACATAATAGATGCTTATTTATACAGTAAATGTAACATATACTATTTATGCACCATGTTCCACTGAAAGGGTTTTATTCCAAATCTTTTAGGAGGAGGCCACACGTTCGTATGGCTTTTACTGTGCTTGCAGGGAATACTGTAAGCTCCACTTTGTTCTGCAGTACAGTCACTTCCACACATAAATGGCAAATAGTCTATTTAGTGTACAGCCACATTTCTGTGGTGCCATCACAAGTTTACTAGATAGTTTAGGTTTAATTAAGAGCCAGCCATGGTGGGGGAGAAGCTAACAGCAGTCCTCTGATTCAGGACTTTTGGAAAGGAGTTAACTCTGGTTTATTCACTTACACAAGCTATAGTACAGTAAAGCCCAAAATTATTCATACCCCTATGAAAAAAACAGTACTTTGCTATTTGTTTATTTTATCAGTCAAGCTTCTATTTATAAAGGCCTTACTTAATTATCTTCAGTTGGAAGGCACAAACCTTAATATATCTCAGATTTCCATTATTTGCATAGAAGTAGAATTATTGGAATGTTGATTTTTATGCCAGTTCATAATCATTCATACCCCTCACTGTTTGTGACAATACAGTTGTTTAGCGCTCTTGTTGGCTTCTACAATGATTCCAAGCCGTTCCATCATCTAGAAAATTCTGACATGGCTTACGGGCTATAAATTTGGAGATACTGATGCAGTTATTGGCAGTTTGTGGTCAGCAGGGAAATGTGTGCTATGGCCAAGAAGAAAGAACTCGGTGAAGACCTTCATTGATGTATCACAAGGAGGGAGAAGGCTACAAGGCTATACCCAAGCAATTTCAAGTGCCAGTGGCCACAGTACAGAGCATCATCAAGAAGTTCCATACTGTTAAAACCCTTGGGGGATGTGGTTGGAAGCCAAAGGTGTCACCTAAACTGGCTAGTATTGCAAGAGGCTAACAAGAATGCATGGATCACCACCAAGGCTACCCTGAAGAATTTGAGCAGTGCTAGGACCAAAATATCATGGCAGACTCTCCAGTGGGTGTTGCACAAGGGTTGGGGTCTCCTGGAACCCAGGCACTTAAAAAGTTGTTTAGCCTTTGCAAAGGCTCATTTGGACAAAGATCTGAGTTTCTGGTTGTCAATTCTATGGTCAGATGAGACTAGAATGGAGCTTTTTTTGGAACAGGGATGTGGTTTTTGTTTGGCGGGAAAGGTGAAGAGTTCAACCCAAAGAATAGTCCTGACAGTCAAGCACGGTGGTGGGGGTATAATACTGATCCTAGAGAAAACATCAAACTGGCAGCAAAAAACTTGGCTTTGGGCAGATTTGGACATAACAGCAAGAAAGTGATCCAAAGGAAACTGCAAAGTGGATCAAGAAATGGTTCCTGGACAATAATGTAAATACTCTGGACTAGCCAAGCCAGAGTCCAAACCTAAATCCAATTGAGAATCTCTGGAGGGAGCATAAAACCCGTGTGATGACAAGGAACCCTTCCAACCTCCAAGACCTGCAGGCCTTCGCAAAAGAAGAGTGGGCTGAATTTCCTGTAGAGACATGCAGCAACCATGTAATTAAGTGCATGAATCATTTGGAGCCTGGAATTTCCAACAGAGGCTTTGCAATTCATTACTAAGCAAGAGTAGGATTAATTCTGGACATGACATTTTGTAAATCTGTCAAATACAAAAAATTGATTGTATTCCATGAAATATCTTTTGCAGTACTTCTTTACAGCCTATTGTAACTTTTGTATGTCACTTCAATCAAAATACATTTCTCCCAAAAACAATTCCCAATTCACAATTGTAAAATTGGTATGGGTATGAATAATTTTGGGCTTAATTGCAGGTGTTGATGCATGGTGGACAGTTTACACTTTGTATTTATAGAAACTATCAAACTTTTTGTGACAGTTGTTGCAACTTTTTTAAATGCACACATTGTAATGAAATGTTGGAAAGATGTTTGTTTGCCATTCAGTGTCTCTTCCTGAGACACATTGGCTTTTATGGGAATTAAGTGTCCAGTGCTGGTTGAGCCTGCTTGTTGAATGTGTTGTTGACTAGTGTGTTATTTTGTGTGTATGAGTGGGTGTTTATTATGTAACTTAAATCACAACTAGCTTTGAATTACGGAGATGATGTCAGAGTTGCATTTTTCAGGGCTGTGAATTGCTTAATTCTCCTACAGTATACCTACGCTACAGTTCAGATTTTCTTAAAAAGTTAATTTGTTTAAATTTTCCACCTATTTGAGGATGGCTACTGTTAAGGTGTATGCCATTTACTGTAACTGATTTTCTTTTTTTAAATAAACAATTCCTAAATGTGCAGGTGGTTCCTAAGCTGTTAGTAAACACTTAAACAATGGCAAGAAAACCCAATCATGCAGAGATGAACTTGACTTGGACTCCAGTCAGAAGGCTCGGAATTTTTGACTTGACACAATAAACAAAACAAACAAACAAAAAACATTTTTATTGTGGTTTTACTTGATATTGTCTGTCATAACTTGGACTATGATTTGAAACCAGCAACAAATCACTCAAACCTGGCAAAGACCCAGGGCTGAAGTATTAGGCCTTGTTCAGGAAAGCTCTCCTACATAGTCATGGCCAGTTCACAGATTACCGTAAATGTAAGACAAATTGTGCACTCGGAAAACAAGAGCAGCTGTTGTAACCAAGCAAAAACTAATGGTGGCTCACATGACCACTGTGGGTTACTCAGCACTGACCATATTCTAGCTGAAGCTATGAAACAAAAACTTGCATTTATGTTAGAAATTAACCCAATTCTTTTGTTGGAAGCATGAGAAGTGAAGACAGGAGAGGACTGTTTAAAATTAACCAAAGGTTTACTGAAAGTCTGAGTACAGTGAAGTCATTACAGCGCTGGGATCAGAGAGACAGAGCTCCCGCAGGAGATCCGACTTCTCTGAACCTCGAATTAAGTTCTTACAATACATTTTATCTTCTTGGGCTGCTCTGCCCTGGACAGGGGTGCAACCTTCAATAGTTTGTGATCCTATTGATCATTTTGCGTGAGCCAGAGTTCGCACTTCCATGTTGGAATATGGTAAATCTAGGTGTGTGTGTGTGTGTGTGTGTGTGTGTGTCAGGTGGCAGCTTGGTCTTGATCAATGGACCCCCGAACCATGGGTGGCCTGAGTTGCAGGCCTCCCCTTTATGTATGATGCTAATAAGTATGCTAAACTGACCATGTGGTCATCTCAGGTTGTAGCCCCCTGGCGCTGCAGGACATCCCAA
The DNA here is from genome assembly GCF_001952655.1 of Monopterus albus. Taxonomy (NCBI): domain Eukaryota; kingdom Metazoa; phylum Chordata; class Actinopteri; order Synbranchiformes; family Synbranchidae; genus Monopterus; species Monopterus albus. The sequence goes on from NW_018127965.1 coordinate 886,218, forward strand.
GACAAAGCAGAATCTTGGAATATGCTAAGTGGGTCTAGGTATGAGTGTAAAACAGGCCAACAGGTCTCTGTTAAAATGTAAATAGGCTGTCTGGTCACAAGGAGATGCAGACATCCTGTCTCTACAGAGAAGTTACAGCATTCAAAGTATGCAGATTCTACTTAATTACAGTTGTAAGATATATAAGCAAGGGAAATAAATGTATTAAAATAACCCAAGCTCAGTAGTTCTGGACAATCTTCAATACAGCTGTAATATGTATAGACAAGGAAAATAAAGTTATGAAAAGTAACTAAAGGGAACTAATGGTATGAGAAGTAACTAAAGCTGATAAAGTAACTAGAGTCCATAAGACTCATATCTTACATTTAGGTTAACTTTATTTGTTAGGCTAAATTACCTGTCCAGCAGATAACAGGCAACTTTGGCATCATTCTGGAAATATTTGTACCTCCTTAAGGATTTCCATCTGGAAAAGATCACACCAATGTTTATCCTCATCTTGTGCCGTCACCTACACAACTTCTTTGTGCCTCTGCTTCTTTGATAATAGGAATTCACGCATTCTTCCCGTTTCTTGTGTTAAAGTATAACTCTGATCCTCCAATGTATCAAATTATAGTTCTTAAACTCATGACAATGCTTCCTCTTGTTTGTAACATTACTTATTCATTATCCAAGCATCTCTCCTATCCCTTAAAGCTCATCTGTCCAGGCTTTTCACCACTGATGTACACATTTATTTAATGTAACAGTATTCAGGATTTACATTCACTGGATGCTGCATTTATGCTGGTGTTGGGTGACATTTTAATTAAGAAAAACACCAAATCGTGCGCTGCCCTTACTGTCTTCAGTGACTACTTTTAATTAAAGTCTGATCAATTATTAAGAATTAGTTTTGAACCTTCTATTGTGCATCTGTAGCTAAAGCAGAGCCTGGGTGTGTTACTGTGTGTGTGCCAGTAGGCTGTAGGTTTTGTTTTCCTGATGTAATAAAAAGCCACAGGCGCGGCCCAGTCAGAGTAGGCACCAGATAGTCTGGTAAAGTTTGTAGTTCGTGGCGTCTCCTTTTTAATTTTCAACAAAGCTCATCAACTTTCAGCCACATACACAAAATAAGCATACAACCACCCATGGGTAGTTTGTAAAGGGTTGGTAAAAGTCTTCGTTATAGTCACTGAATTTCAGGCTTTGTGTGTCGCTGCATAATGAAGACTAGCGGTTGTACCTCCAGAGCCTCCAGCAGGGCGGTTCTGCAGTACAGTAAGTTTTCCTTTTGTTTCTCTGATAACTGAGCTAAGAAAATAAAACTAAACTGTAGCCATTCAATCTAGTTCTTATACTTTCCTGAGAAATTGTGTTCACACAGCTTTTTAGCAAGTGCTAATTCATTCATCATGGCATTCCACCTCTTTTGTGCATTCTTTTGTTGGAAGCACAAGAAGTGAAGACAGGAGAGGACTGTTTCAAAACAACAGAAAGTTTACTGAAAGTCTGATCACAGATTGAGTCTTACAGCACTGGATTCAGAGAGACAGAGCTCCGGCAGGAAAACCAAGTTTTGGATCCTGAATGAAGTTTTTACCACACATTTATCTTCCTGGCTGCTCCACCCTGGCCAAGGGTGCAAGCTTCAATAGTTTGTGATCCTATTGGCCATTTGGTGTGAGCCGGAGCTCACACTTCCATGTTGGAATGTGGTAAATCTAGGTGTGTGTGTGTGTGTGTGTGTGTGTGTCTCAGGTGGTTGTGTCTCAGGTGGCAGCTTGGTCTTGATCAATGGACCCCCGAACAATGGGCGGCCAGAGTTGCAGGCGTCCTGTATGTGTGATGCTAATAAGTATGCTAAACTGGCCAGGTGGTCATCTCAGGTTGTGAGCCTGAACAATAAGGCTATGAAAAATAACTAAAGGTATGAGAAGTAACTATAGCTGATAAAGTAACTAGTCTATAACACTCAAATCTTACATGTTTTAAGGGATCTTTTATGTATATTTTGTTTATTGTGTGTAAATAACATGAATTTGTATTGGTTTTAATCATTTTAATTAGTATAATATAAAAATGTCATTTTTTCTGATTGGATAATCTGTTTGCTGCATCTGTTTGCTCCAGGTGTTATTTTTCATTATTTTTAAGCACTGAAGACAGTAATATTGCCAAAATGTTAACTAAAGGGAGTTCATTCAGGGGATTAACTTGGCTTTTAGCTGATACTGTTTTCTTACTGTACCTACACTATGTTCTGCAAAACAGTGATGCACAACAGGACCAAAAAGGTAACGGGAGGCCATTAAGCCAGTCAGACAAGTTATTTGGGGATTTCCTGCATCAACACTAACAGGCTGTAAGTTTTGTTTTTTGATGTAATGAACAATAGATAGGGCTGTCTGGGAGGCACCTGCAAAACCTGGACTTTTTCAACACAACAAAACAGGTCAGGGGTAAGCCACTAATGAAGTAAACACAAATAAATAAATATAGGCTTTTATATGGCTTTATTAAAAAGGGATTTGAAAGGCCTAGTTTCCTACTTTGTGTCAGTGTAGTTCAGGCTTTTCTTGCCACTGCTCAGGAGACTATCTGTTGTTCCTCCAGAGCCTCCCTCAGCAGTGCCACTTTTCTGAGTTCAAAGGGCTTTTACTTTCGTTTTCCTGCTTTGTCATGACGCATCTGATCATAACAGAGTTAAAACCCTTCTGCCTGAACTGTGTGGCCATAGTGGACTACGAAAATCTGAAGACACCACACAACTGACAGGTGAGTTAATACAAGCTGACATCTTTTCTAACAGCTCATAGATAAATATGACAGAGTAGCTCATTCAACATGCTTCTCTCACAGAATGCTTTTTTTTGTCATCAGCTTTACTCTGACATAGACTATTTGGTGTTGATGATCAGAACTGTTTTGTTATATGATCTAGTATCAGTTTCCTTCCTGCAATTCTGTGTCATTCTGAATTGTTCTCAAACACACAGGGGTAAAGTGTAGGATGGCAGATTTTACACTCCGTGGATACCAGGAGGAAGTGGTTGAAAAGGCTCTTCAGGGAGAGAATGTAATTATTTGGCTGCCAACAGGAGGTGGCAAGACTCGTGCCGCTGTGTATGTGGCCAAAAGACACTTGGAGACCACACCAGGAGCTAAAGTGGTGGTCCTAGTAAACAAGGTACACAGAACACACAAACCAGACAACAAAAACAGTACAGGATGAATTTTGTTTAAAAGAAGAAGAATATTAAAAGCAAATTTCAAGCAGTGTGGCCAAAGAAGGCTAAAACTGTATTACTAGAGCTTAAATGTGTTTTTGATGTATTCTATACTGTAGGTTCACCTTGTAGAGCAACATTACACCAAGGAGTTCAAGCCTCACCTGGGCCATAAATACACCCTGGCACCAGTCAGTGGGGAAAGTGAGGAGAAAGATTTCTTCGGGAATGTTGTACGAGACAAGGATGTGGTCATCTGCACAGCACAGATCTTGTATAATGCGCTGATTAACACAGAGGAAACCAAACATGTTGAGCTCTCAGGTTGGTAACAGTAAGCTTTAACAGCTTTGATTATGACGTTGTAATGACAAGGTAAAATGACCCTTTATGGTTCCTTACAGATATTACTCTATTGATAATTGATGAGTGTCACCACACCAACAAGGAGAGCGTGTACAACAAGGTAATGAGATGCTATGTGGAGAAGAAGTTGAGAGGAGAACGTTCACTGCCACAGATACTGGGTCTTACGGCATCACCAGGGACAGGGGGTGCGACGATCCTGGATAAGGCTGTTGAGCATGTCCTGCAGGTCAGGGTCTACATATTGAATGTTATATTTGTAACTAATAAGAGTCGGCCTGTCTGATCTCCCACAAGTCTTTTCTTATTTGTCTTTCTCTCCCTCAGATTTGTGCCAATCTGGATTCGGTCATAGTTTCAACTAAAAACTATACCTGTGAGCTGAAGCAGGTGGTTCCCATGCCCATGAAATCATTTGACATTGTGGAGAAAAGGCTTGAGGTAGGCAAATATTTCTCTCTTTCTAATTTTAAAAATTAAAACCGCTATTTGTAGAATTTGGTAAATCTTTCAAACTAGGTATCCTTGACATGGCAACTGATCTGAATTGCGGACATTAAAAAGAATCGGATGAAAGCAACAAACTGTCTTAAGTTTCACTGGGATTGTATTGTACAAACAAAAAGCTATGCTACTGTAAGCTTGATATAATTACATGCAATTTCTACATATACAGTAGTGTAGAAAGACTTTTTTTCTTGCAGGACCCATTTGGGAATCATCTGAAGTGGATGATGCAGCTGATCCATGAGTTCATGAACCTTCCTCAAGACTTCAAACTGAGAGAGTGTGGCACACAAGAGTATGAGGCAGATGTGGTGACTCTAGAGCAGCGAGGTAATGTGACATTATTTTTTGAGGGTGTTCCCTTGTGAGAGCGAGGAGAACACAGTTATCTTTGTAACTGTATGTGAGGTCAATGAAATGCCAATCAAATGTTTAGAGAAAGTAATTATTTTGTTGGCACCCATGTTATTTTTGTACTGCTTGGTTCAGGGGTAAAAGAGGACAACAGAATACTAGCACAATGTGCACTCCACCTCAGACAGTACAATGATGCCCTGCTCATCAATGACACCCTGCAAATGATGGATGCTTATAGCTCCCTAGAGGATTTTTACTTCACAAAGTCCACCAGAGCTATTGATGGAACAGACTTCTTCCTGGTGGGACTTTTCCAAGGTGGGAATGCAGAAATTTGTATCGCTTGTCTTGATATATTCAGCTGAATCATTTTAAGTCATGTTGTAGCTTCCAATGTAATTTTCACTTTGTAAGCACACATACAGTAAACACCACTGTCTGTTACACAGAGAATCAGGTGGAGTTGAAGAACCTTGCGAGCGATTCTCGCTATGAGAACCCCAAGATGGCCAAACTTGAGAGTGTTCTGCTAAAACAGTTTGGGCCAGGTGTGCAGTCAAGGGCCATCCTCTTCACTAAGACCCGTAAAAGCACCCACTGCCTACATAAGTGGGTCAGAAGCAATAGAGCCTTGCAAGAATCTGGTATCAAGGCAGCTATCCTGACTGGGGCTGGCAATGGTATCACTTACATGACACAGGTGTGCTGTCACATGACCTTCATTTCTATGAGCTAAAGTCATCCAATTCCATTAACAACCTATATATGGGTATGTGCTTCTGTTTTGTATGACTTAGCCTTTGCATATTGTTATTTACATTACTTCCTTATAGAACGAGCAAGCGGACACAATTCGCAATTTCCGCCAGGGTATTCTCAACCTCCTGATCTCCACCAGTGTGGCAGAAGAAGGTCTTGACATCCCTGAGTGCAACCTGGTGGTACGCTATGGACTCCTTACAAATGAGATTGCTCAGCAGCAGGCCAGCGGACGTGCCCGAGCGCGAGACAGTCAGTATTCTGTGGTTGCCCAGGCAGGGGGACGGGAGGTGCGCCGAGAGCACATCAATGAATATCTGGAAGAGCTGACTGCAAAAGCCATTGCTAAGGTCCAAGATATGGGCCCTCGAGAGTTTCGCCACAAGGTGAGGGTGCGGTACATTGTACATTCGTATCTCTTGTTTTCACTGCTCAGAATTTCTGCCATTACCTTTTATTCTTCTCCTCCAGATTAAGGAACTACAAATGGAGGCAGTTAATTGTAGTAAAATGGCAGAGAGCCTCAAAGCAGAGAAGAGGAGTCGCTACACTGCTTCCAGTATCCAGCTGTTGTGTCGAAACTGTTTCAAGCCTGTGGCCTCTGGCAGGGACATTAAACTTGTTGATAATGCACACTATGTCAATGTCAATCCTGACTTTAAGTGAGTCAAACTCCTTGTGGTACAAGAGTTCATGCAGTATATTCATATTCAAGTATATCCAGGTTGAAGTTTACTGCTCTAATCATGGTTTGTCTTTGTTCTCAGGAGACACTACAAAGTCGGTGGGAATGTGGTACTAGACAGGAGCTTTGAGGACTGGGAGCCCGGGTGCGTTATCAGTTGCAGTAATGGCAACTGTGACCAGGTACAGTGGACCTTTGCCAAAAATTAATTTAAAATTCAGAAACAAACTGTCCTGCTCATAGCATTTTGTCAAGAGATCTGATATTGATTCTCACTGTGTACGTTGTCATTTGAGTGTTGATCTTATGTAAATTCACAGCAATGGGGATTTGAGATAAAATACAAGAAGACGGCCGTGCTGCCCAATTTAGCCATTAAGAAATTTGCCCTGGAGACCCCTGATGGAAGGATCACTGCAAAGAAGTGGAAGGATATCCCCTTCACCATTGAAGACTTCAACTATATAGAATACTGTGAAGCCAACTATGCTGACATATACGATTGAGACATCAAGGAGAGAGCTCTGTGCAACCTTTTTTAAATATGTTTTTACATTCCAGTCAATCGGTGATAGCTTGCATGTGCTCATATTAAAAACAGACAAACAAACAAACAAAAAAACCATTGTGCTCTTTAAAGTGCTCCACACTGGCACTTATGTGTGTTGTTATGTGTGCTGTTGGGCCAGTGAGGCAGCAATGTGCTAAAATCCATTATGCATCGATCATGCTTGAAATTAGCATGACAGCTTTGTTTATGCCCAAGGACCGAAATAATTTTACACGTCTTTGTGTATATTTTGTGTATATATCAGCTTAAGTCAAATACAGATACAAAGCATAAAATGAACTCTGCTGTAACATGAATGTTAACCATCACGGACACTTGACATGTCATCATGACTCTCTTTCAGGTATTTTATAAATGTTTTTAATTCTGATTACAATGAATTTTTAAATAGTGGATGCAGTAGTATATGCTGTTTACTATGGTTGTGTGTTTGTGGTACGCACTAATTTTATACTGATTATCTCATATTGTAGTTATCCAAATGTCTTACAGGAGGTTATTTTAAACATTATTTTATTATTGTCTTCCAACAGTGAAATACCCATTGTTAGTTTAGTTCATCTTATTTTGTAGCTGTAAGTTGAGATGTATAAGTATTCCTCTTATTATTATTTTTGAATTCTTTTACCTTTTTGAACCACTAGATGTCAGTGTTGGTTAGCCAATGACCACACCAAGTCAGATATTTCTTCACACCTTCTGTGACCTCTGAAAAATGCTGCAAACAAAGCCAGAATGTAAATGTTCTCTGTTGGTTTCCAAACTGAAAGCAATAGATCAATGATTCCTGGAGACTCTGAGGTCACAGAAGTGAATCTGAAATCCCAGATGTGCTAAAAAAAAAAAAAAGGATGTCAAGGAAAGTGAAGGTGTCATTCTCTATTCCCACTCACAAAACTTTGCTCATGTGCTTGCATAAGGCGCTTTATCCACAGTGCAAGATGGTCTCTGAATGTGTAAACTATACCATGAAAAGATTTGATTATGTTGTAAACTGAATTTTATACTGTGTATCTATGTCTTCATGTACTGTATGCTTTGTTGGAGGTATATATATATATATATATAAATAAATAAACTGAATTTTATACTGTGTATCTATGTCTTCATGTACTGTATGCTTTGTTGGAGGTATATATATATATGTATATATAAATAAATAGCTCTGTATCTACAATGTCTACAAGAGCTTCTCTTGACAACTGAAAGTTGTTTATTAAGACTTCTGCAGCTCACTGTGCCGCTTCTTCACCAGATCAGTACAGGGTTTTGAATTTCATCTTGGATCATTTAGCACCATCTAAACAGTCTACAAAGTGTAACAGATTTATTAGACTTGCAAATGATCATTTGATACGCTGGCCTCAAAGATATATTTTTATTGCATAATAACCTCACTGTTTCTCAGAACGCTCAAAGCTTGATTTTAGCAATACCCAAAAGACTGATCGTGCACAGTTTCATTTACACTTAGCACAAGTTCACCTATGATGAGCTCTTTCCAAAACAAACCCAGGTTATGAAATGAAGGAAACTACCAAGGAAACAGTTCATTTTAGGCTAGCAACTGTATCGGGTAGATTCATTTTTGACCCACAAAATGTGCGTCTCCAGGCAAGACATGATTAAGTCAACTTCACAATGTCACACATGCTGTAATCCTTTCAAATCTGGCAGAGAGCTGGAGTCAGTAGGGCTGCCACGGACATAATCACGCTAAAAGCGGGCTCTGTTCTGGTGTCATGCCTGTCTCAGATTCAGGCAGGCAGAGAGCCCTATAGCGTATGATTTACTCTGATCAGGCTCAGGCTCTATAATCAACACTGATTACTTCCTTTTACTTCCCAGCTCAACATCCCATGCATCTTAATTGCAATTAGCTCTCTTCTGAAATTAAAGCAGCTTGGAGTAGTTGAGCAAAGGATGATAACATGGCATGCTGTGTGTGTGGGTGTGCTTGTGTCAATTTTGAGGATGCTAGACAGACAATAGACTTCTTGTTATTGGTATCTAGGGCATGCTGTCTACTGTATATGGTGTGCCCACTGTAATAAAGTATAGGAGCATTAAGTGAGTCCGTTTTGAAATTACTTGGCTTTGTTAGAGTGAATGGATCTTAGATGAGAGTGTGAAGGACCTTATTAATTTACAGAAGCAATGTCCAAAAATTTCAATATGGTAAAGAATCAGTTTGCCAAGTTATAACATGGGACTTTGTCCAGTTTAAATTTCAGATCTTGTCTAAAATGCAAAAGTAAAATAGAGTTTATCTGCATGTTTTGACAGAAGCAACAGGAATCCCCTTTCTTTTGGGAGGTGCTTAAAATTAAAGCATGTGCTGGAGCACAGCTTCCCTGTTAGGAGTATTTGTTGTTTTTATCATACACTATATTATAATAAATGATAATAAATCAACTATCTTTGGGGTTTGTACTTTTTGATTGAAAGAACACAATCTGAAGTCCCCCTGGGCTCTTGGGAACTACAGTGGGCATTTTTCCCAACTTGATTTGTCACAGACAAGAAAGCTCAAGGTATGAATCCTGCTCTACCTTGGATGTCACCTGTAATGTGTGATTGACAGGGCCACGGTCCTGGTAATTAGCTACTTGAATTGGAAATTATGCGTTCTGTCAGCCTCTGTGTTTTGTACTCTGCAAGGAAGTGGTATTACAGCAGAAACCCGTCCATTTGGTTGGATTTTTAACAATTAAAATTCCAAAAAAGAACGAGATATTCATTTTCAAAGGGTGTTTCAACTACTCAACACAGAACAAGCTTGTGCACTATGTTTAGTGCGAGATGCCGCACAGCGTTGTTATTTGGTTGAGCTCAGCACCTGGTAAGTGTTTCAGCATTAACTGTGAATTATCAGCTTATTGTTACTTTTAATGTTAAGCAGCTGTTGATACATAAAAAATGTATCTGTTTTCATTGTGCACCCCGTAGCACATGGTTTTATTCCTGAGTATTGTATAGGGAGAGAATTCTATTTATAAATTCCGCTTTGACCTTGCCTCCCATAAAGCCATGCTGCCAGCATGACTGAAAAGAAAACTATTTGCAACTAAAATATTTTTTCTTATTCATTTCATGATATTGTGTCCAGTTTGGGTTTGCATCATTTACATGCCGTACAGTACCACTGTATTGTAAATATTAATGTCTTGTAGGTTTCTCAAAAGACCTTGAAATGGCAGGACACTCAAAAAGATGTTAATCATTCATTCATTTGATAAAAATTGTAAATTCCTTTAACTTTTAAATACACAACAATTATAGGAGTGAACTACACAGCCCATCACTAGATCATTTTCCTGACTGCAGACAGAAGTCGCACCTGTTTGGCCAGTGTCAGACCGGTCTCACATGAAGCAGCATGCTCACACTGTCCACAGGTTTCAACACAGTTGTTTTCTGCTTGCATAGCCTTCACGCATACTCTCTCTCTCCAGGACTTGCACTGCCACAGGAGACAGACAGAGACAATGACAGATGCAAATATCTCGTGCGGTACAGTGAGCTGGCCACCCGGACAGGCATTTCCTCTGGGACTGGTCTACTTGTCAGCGTGCTGCTCGAGCTGTCTGAAAGTTTGCAGTGTTTCTTGTCAACTTTCTTGTAGTTATGATAGGATTTCACTGTCTATTTGCATGGCAACCGCAGTGGATCAGGTTACCTTCAGTAACAAGAAAGGCGATGACATTTGCATAGTGCTTCTGTGTGTTGTTATGAATATCATCTGTGCCTTATTTGTAGTTCAAAGTAGTCATCAAGCTGCTGCCCAGCCTGTGTGCACTGTGAAGCACTGCATAGCTAAGTGTGGAGTCTTGTGGTTTGGATTTGATATTCTGTCTGGTTATGCCTTTTGACCTTTGACACAGAAGTGTCTTAACTACAATCAAAAAGCTCTTGAATGAGTTTCTATATTTTACAGTATGTAACATCCAGATGCTTGAAAATATGTTTGTGAGTAATGCATAGCAACATGAAAGCAATGGTAGTACACAAAACCTTTATCTTTGTTGAGAATGACTTTGACAAGGGCCTAGCTGTGATGGCTGAATACTGGGTCGGAGCGTCTCCCACACTACAGGTCTTGGTGGGTGTTCCCGGTCTACAGTGGTCAGCATCTACCAACAAAGACAAACAGTGAACTGGTGACAGGGTCATGGACGCCCAAGGCTCACTGATATTAAGGTTGACCTACTGTAGATTAAAATTTTAAATTTCATTCATCCTTTTCAAAAGATTCCATTTTGTTTGAATCTTTGTTAAAATGGTTGAAATTGAGAAATACTGTACATCTGTGAGGAGAAACATTCAGCAGCTATAGTGATATGACACCTAGAGTGGGGAGGCTGTTGAATCTGTTGAAAACATTGTCTCTAACTCGTCCTCACGACCACAGTTTTCATTCCTTTTTCATAAGTTTTTCACTGAATGGTCGACACATTCGTGCTCTTCCTGACAGTGGAACTATGGAAGCAAACAGATTCACAGAAGATGCACAGTGAGCTGCAGAGTGACACGAGTGCCAACCAACTGCTGCACTGACTCCTGTGTACACAGTATTAGGCAGGTGGTCAATGTTATGGCTGATTGGTGTACAGTATATGCATGTTTGGTTCAGACTAAAATAAATGTCTTTCAGTTGTCATTCCTTTGTCTCTGCTATTGACAGCACTTTGTCTTTCTAATCCTTGTTATTAATCCATTTGAAGCGCTTCGAGTCATTCAGGCTGGTGGGGATTATTGTGGATTCGTACCACAGCCCAGTGTTTTTTTTTTAACTCCTCTCCACGCTGGTCACTGGAGGATGATTGAGTGTGGCCTTGATTGCATGTGTATTTGTGTGTAAGGGGTTCGGGAGACGTGGGATGGGTGTGAAGGTTAACTGAATTCAGTGAAATTCAAATCAACCCAAATATTTTTTTCAGTTTGACAATAGTATTGAAAAGATAATCAAAGAATAAATTAATAAAAAAAAAAGAGTGACAACTTTAATATAGCACTGGAATGATTAGTCAGCAAAAAAATAACTGTTGGATCATTTTTAAGCAAAAAGAAAATGTACTGCTTCCAGCTTTTGAAAGATTTTAAACAGTTCTTCTGTGGTAGCAAATGACTGTACATACCTCAGGAGGACCCGGGCTGAATATTGATACTGATCTCTTGATCCAATTTGATTTCAATTCCATTAATTTCATTTTGATTCATTTATATTAGATAAACATCAATGTTGCATGAGGTGCTTCTTGGAAACCTAGGAACTAGAATTCTTTTTTTCTGCATTAACAAGTGAGCAACACTGTTCCCTCGGATATAAAATTATTTAAAGTTCACACTACAGACTAAATTGTAAACACATTTCCAGGTTCTAATGTTGTGGATCAAGGATTTATTTTCCTTTCCAAAACTACTAAAACACTACCCATCTATATTTTTAGGTACATGTGCAAGACAGTTTAGCAGGAACAATAAAAACCCTGCAGCACGAGGACATCATTATTATGCATAATATAAAAAATAAAGGCTGTACTATACAGCTACACACAGATTGTCAGTCGAAGATGCTTCAGCTAAGTCCAGACTTCCACTTTAATGATCAGACCTTACAGTGTTACACTATAAGAGAGAGAGAGAGGCTGTGTATTTATGTGACAGATGGCAAAGTCCTTATTCTTAAGGCAAGACCATGGGTGCTTTCATGGGCTGAAATAATTGTGACCATTGAAGAGAAGCCCAAAAGCAGTGAACTAAAACTGGCTGTCCCCATGGTCTGTGCTGAGGGTATTGATTATGCCTTAAAACCTCCCTCATATAAAGCAGTTACGATTTAGCCATGTTGTAGCCAATATCGGCTTTAAAAAATTAGAAGAATGGCAAAAATAAAAAATGACTACAGCTGTCTGAAAAGTGTGTAAGAAAATGATGCATCTAAGAAAAGTGTGTGTGTACAGGCGGGGGGGCTGATTACTGAAAGGAGAGTGTGGAGAGAGAGATTAAGGCAGATGGAGAGAGCTATGAATACATTCATAGAGTGCAAAAGAGTGGGATGTTGAATTAGAGAAGAGGAATAGCAGCATATGTCCGGGAGGAGGAATACTGCTGTACAAAAGTGAAGTCATTCATCATTTGTAACCTTGCCAGGACACAGGACAGACTCTCAGGAATCTGATGTAAACAGAAAGACACAGCAGTATAGCTGGATGATAAACACCATTAGAATTCCCCAGCAGCCCAGTTAAACCTAGAAACAACTTTGTTTCTGTGTACCAGTTGGAGCCAGAGATAAGTGGAGGACTCGTATAGCATAAAAAGATTTTTACAGTTTCGTGAGGCTTTTGCTCAGCAAGGTATTGATCCTTTCCCCTGTGTGAGCCAGGTGAAGGAGAGTGGAGGCTGAGAATGGTTTACTTACTTTTTCCATTTTGGGCATGTGAATAATGTTAATTTCCAGTGGCTTATCTGAAGTAAAGATGTAACACTATGAAAATGTAACATCATGATAATAGTGATGGTGGCATGGTGGAACAGTGGAACAGCAAGGAGGTTCCCCTTTTGAGCCGTGGCTGACCCGGTGCCTTTCTGTGCTTAGTTTGCATGTTCTCCCTGTGCCTGTGTGGGTTCTCTCTGAGTACTCCAGCTTCCTCCCACAGTCCAAAGACATGCAGCTTAGGTTGATTGGAGACTCTAAATTGCCCATGGGAGTGTGGGTGTGTGTGGTTGTCTGTCTCTAAGTGTCAGCTCTGTGATAGACTGGTGACCTGCCCATATAGTGACCAGAATGATCATGGTTGTCAGTATCGTCACGATATTACTGAGTATGTGTTGAAAGTGTTCAAAAAGTACCTAAGCTAACGGAAATTATTAATTCAAGGCTTTATTTTGAAAACCACTAATTCTTAGCATCACTATGCATTGTGTGTAAAGCTTTCTGGAAACATATAAAAATGTATCAAATGTATCATTTGATGGTCAAAAAGATGACTCAGAAGACTGGAAGGCTTTCTTCCTTTTGCAGCAATTTTTTCCTGCCTTTTCTGGATCAGGACTTTTGTAAAAACTAAAATATGCCCACACTGCAGTTCATCTTCTTGATGGCTAAAAAGTCTCTGGAGCATTGTCTCTTAATCTGTCATTGCATTCCGCCATGTTTTCACTGACGGACGTTGCATACTGTGCTTCCATCTGAGAACCTCTAGCTAACTTTGGTTGATCTGCGACAGTGTGTAACTCTTCAGAAAGGGAGGTTTTCAAAGTGCAGCAATTGATCATGGTTTTAATAATATGTAAAATTTGGAGCAGTGATACTAACCATTGGAAACTTTACCACGGTTTACTGTAGCACCGGTAACTGTTTCAACCCCAATCTGGAGAATAGGAGGATTAGAAAAGGCAGCAGCAGAGGGTCAAACTGTTGTCTGAGATACAAACACACTGTAGCCATCATCTATAGCATTCACTTTGGCCTCATAGTGGTCTTATATTAACTGGTGGTGAGTTGTGACAGATCCAGTTAGAAAGGGCTCCATACATCCGCCACTGTCCTGCCCATGGTATCCACATGGCTTCACCGGACCCTTTGGTACAGACCCTTTTGTCTGGTACATGCAGGTAATTTCATATGTAGACCCACTGGTGCCACCATCCCATGCATTCATTGTTGCTTCTCTTGTTCTTCTTGGCTTTGAAAATTCCCATAAAACTAATAACATATTGTTCATATATGGTACAGGATATCACTAGAAAATGTATGATTTCACGTTAAATACTGTATTTTTTTGTGCCACAACCACACCCCCTTTTTCCGCATTCCTCAAAATGTCTATTCCTGTCTTTGGCAAAGCTACTTTTCTAACGTCTCTCCACAAACGTCCAAATGATAGGGTTTCTGTCTAAGGAAAAAAGGGAGTCACGCTTCACAAGACAGAGCACAGCAAAACATCTGACTCTTACCAAGGATAGGAAACAAAGCAGGCTCATTTTTGTAAAATCTATTCCTTTGTTCTCATCTGAGGCCTGCTTTCTTTGTGTACCCTTCACTCTCCCTCCAGCCACAGTCCTCCCTCTCAATTATTCCTGAGAAACAGCACACTTGTCAATCTTTTTCTTTTCACTAGCTAATGGTCTATCTATCCCCCTCTTCCCAACAGTTAGCCAATTAATTCGATCAAGTTGTTGAAAGTCATTTTCAGTTGCAGCGGGAAGGCAGTGCCAGACTGACAGCATTGACTCACTGTATCTATTGTTAAGAGAGGAACAACACTAAGTAAACCAAGGTATATTAGCCTGAATGGATCCAGAAGTAATTTTATACCTGGACCATTCAATTATGTTTGTGTGTGCATCATTTCCTTGTTATTTCTGCCCTAGCGCACAATGTGTGTGTGCGCGCAGATGGATGCGTATGCACTTTTGTAGTCACATTCAGTGCAAAACATGTGGTTAAACTGTGCCATGAATCAGTCTGTCTTGTCAGTGTGAGCACTCAAGGGAAACATACAAGACCATGAGAAATGATATTTTCAGTCTACAGTATGTGAGCACCTGACCCATACCTCTTTTTTTTGAACAGTCTACAATATGACCTTGGCACTTGTAATGTGATATGTGTAGTGGGCAAGCTGTTTATTTTCAGGTGTCATACCATACCTGTATTCTTTGCATTTTGTTGCCTGTAGAAATGGATCAAACCCCCTAGAAATGCTTTTCACTCTTGATTCTCAAGGCAGCCAGCAAATACTGTCTGAACAGCTTTTCTTTGACTTTTTCAAACGGAAACCTCTGGGAAAATGTTGTCGCAAGTGCACTGAAAGATGATGAGTTGTCCAAATACTGTTCTGTGACTTTTTTTATGTGAGCTATCAAACCCCTCATGCAGGCCTTTGATGTAGCTCCCCATTGTCTTGCAGGGCTGCAGGAAATTGAAAGAGAAGATCAGGGGAGTGTTAGTGAAGAGGGGAAGAGGTGGAGGATGGGAGTGACGCGCATCACGTCAGGGTTTTCTGGGACATGGCACACGGAAATGAACTAGCCTTGCATGACCTGCGTGAGCTTGTTCTCAAAGTGCGAGGATATACATGGCTGAGAAGCAAGTTGATTTACAAAACAGCAGAGATCAAATAAGTGATTTTTTTCCCCCCTCCCTTATTCACTAAAAGACTCAAGGCACAAATCCAGGTTTAATATTTCTCCAGCATCCTTCCAAGCCCATGCTGCCTCTCACCATTTCCATTCTAATTCAGAGAAAACATAAAACCTCTGGAGAATTACACAGAACACACTTGCTCAGTCTTAAAAGAGCATTTGTCCCTTGAGTGTAAAGTTTTAATGGAACCAAAATTTGATTTGAATCTCTGTGACTTGAAGACGGCAAAGAGGCTTCTTCTCTCTGTTATTCTATTCAACACTGTAAGTGCTTTCTCTGTGGCTGTCAATGAACACACACTTTCCCATATTTCTTCCTGTGCTGATAAATTATAATGACATTGTGAATGGGCTGTTGCAGGCTGGGAAGTACAAAGCGGTTTAAGGGAAGGTTAATAAGTTATTTTTGCTACTTTTGAGCCCTGGAAAGTAGAATTAGCATTTTATTTCCACATGGCTGTTGCATATTTCTGTGAATACATTTGACTATTACAATTTCCAGATCTGATTAATATAAGTTAATTTGTCCATTAGGGGCTGTAAATACTGAAAATTACAAGTCACACGTGCTGCTCCTGCTGTATTTCATTTGCCTAATTTTCACCTGGAAGTGTAGTATTTGTCTTAATGAATACAAGTGCTGCTCCTGAAAACACATGTATAATCACAATATAGATAAATAGAGATGAACACAGAGGACAATGGTAGCAGTCATTAAATGTAAATGACAGGCAATGAAAGAGCGCTGTTCATGTGTAGCCCCATTGTGCTCAGATAGTGTCGAGAAGGAGCTGGGAGGTGTGATGTGCGACGTGACAGGTCAGACTCGCAAAAGTGGGTTTTCTCTGGAGGGAAATGGCTATTTACGTAGCTGAAAATGGAGTGGGCCTTTCTGACATTTTCATAGCCCTGCAGGCAAGAGTAACCTTCAGCAGAAAATGGAACGATTAAAGAAATGGGAGGGGGAGATGGAAGGGGAGAGGCAGAGCGAGAGATGGGGAAGTGATTGCATGGGAGAGTTAAAAATGATTGGAAAGTGAATTTGGAAGAAGGCATGTGGAGGCCAAAATGAAGACGGATAGAAATAGACAAATTATGTCGAGGTCATGGTTGGGTGGTAGTGGATTATACAGAATAGAGATTGACAGGCAGAAAAATAAAGGGGATGATGGAGGCTAATAATGGACAAGTTTAACAAATTACTTGCATCTAATCTACAAGAATAAAGTTCAATAAACAACAAATTTCAGCCTTTTCATAACAGCTTTACACCTTGTTACACTGCTATCAAACCATGCAAATTATTCAGCCTTGAAAATGTTTACACTGATGTAACATGACAGAGAAATTATTCATGCATAAATCATAATGGCCATGCACAGTGGCTCAAGTTAATATTTCAGTCTTCAGTAAGCACCAGAAAACATCCTCTTCCCTACTGTTGTCTAGTGTGAGTGAAAAGCTGAATACATCCAGATATCTCTATCAGTTACCCGTGTCACACTGTGTTACCTCCATTTTCAGTCACAGGTGCAGTAAAGGTTTGCATATTTCTGTGGCACAAACTAAATGAAAACAAAAACATCAAATAAATGATATTTACAGTAGATGTCCAACAGACTAAAATATTCAAATTGAGTATAAATAATAATGAATGGAATTATAATCTAAGGCAAAAACAACAATATATTCCCCTTTAAAAACAATAGTAGTAACTATTAACAACATTAAATTTCAGCTGGATAGATGCAGCCGATCTCAATCTTAAATTACTCATTGTTGAAAAGTACTGAAGTTCTTAGAGACTGATTTGTTTTCTACACCTGCTTATTTCTACTCAAGGACATAAAGGCTCATGTGTCTATTCAGCATGCATTGCATAGCAAGACTAAAAGTCTATGGACGTGCTGGCAGCTGTGTGAGGCTGTACTTGGACACAGTGGTGCTTTGGGCTAAATGCAAACATCCAACAATGACTATATTAACAGGTGGCAAAAGTACACATGTTCGTAACTCAACCAGAAGTACAGATACAAAAAAATGGTAAAAGTAGAATTACTGATTCAAAATCTTTATTAGTGTAAAAGTAAAAAAAGGGACAGGCTCTGAAGTGTACTCAAAGTATAAAAGTAAAAAAAAAAGCCCTCTAAAGAACGTTTCTATCAGTTGCTTCTGTGCAAACCCAACTGAATCTCTTGTCATAATATATTCCCAAGATTATTAAACCATTCTACCTTCAAGTAAAAATATACCAAAAATAATAAGCATTAACTAAGGAAAACATATTTCAGGTCTAGTGAAGCCTTAAAGGTTATAATCTTTTCAGCAATCCTCAAATAGAGACTAAAAGCGGCAACTGAACTGCCTGTCAGTCTCCAGCCTGGATCATCTTATTCATCTGTGCTACAGACCTCTATTGTTTTGTACAAATGATTGAAATATGCTGCTGCACTGGGTGACATGTTTCTTCATTACAAAACACGAGAGCAGTGTATTTGTTAAAAATGCTGCCCTAAAAGCATCAAATTACCATAACCTTTTATAGTGTCTGAAGTAACGCAAGACTCAAATGCACATGGTTGAGATCTTTATGAAAGTATGAGGAGCTAGCAGACTGTAAAAAAGACGAGAGCTTGTAAGAATGTAATGCTTGTAATACATTGGTGTGCACATTTTGCAGTGCTAAGTAGATATAATCTAATTCTCAAATGTATTAATAATTAAAAGGAACAAGTCTAATCTCAAAATGTAAGGAGTAGAAAGTTGGTCTTTAATAGCTGTAGCTGAAGATGTTTAACTGAAGTTATTATAACTATACTATGTTCCTGGGCAATAACATGCCAAGCTGATCAGACAGAAGTC
Source organism: Monopterus albus (assembly GCF_001952655.1). Taxonomy (NCBI): domain Eukaryota; kingdom Metazoa; phylum Chordata; class Actinopteri; order Synbranchiformes; family Synbranchidae; genus Monopterus; species Monopterus albus. The sequence goes on from NW_018127965.1 coordinate 904,693, forward strand.
AGGAGAAACTGTGGAAGAAAAATGATTTCCATGTGGCTGTGTAGTCAAGGGACGACTGATTATATCAGTAGATGCAGCTAATAGAGCTTGATTATTTGCGACCTCATTTCGTACAAATGACTTTTTTTTGCTGAGCCACAAGGAGTGTGAGAATATATTATTCTCTTTCACAGCATAACAATGTCACCATAACGAGAAAGTTGGTAAAGACACAAATGTATTCGACATATCTATGCATTTTATATCCTATACGTAAATCTCTCTCTGTGTAATTAAGTGAGGATGTGGGCTCATGAGCTATGACCATTTCATTACTTTTGAATAGGCTGAGATGTGCTGATATGGCTGGGAATGAGATTTCAGGACATCCACTATTACCCGAGTCTTTATTAGATAAATCCTACCATTTGTAGCATGTACTTCTTATTCACCATTCTCCCAAGGCTTTAGGAAGGTAGAAAATATTTTGCCTGATGACCCTTTGGTGATTTATTCACATCTGTTGAAGCCAGGCTTTGGTTTATTTGTTATTATTCTATAATTTTCTCACCTCACTTTGTACAACTAACTATTTTAAGACTGCACAGAGGGAGAGCTTCCTGGTCAGCTGACAGTGGTGGACTCCTCTGTACAAGGTGTGGGAATCTCTACAAAATTATAAATGTAGCTTTTCTATCCTTGTGGAATAAGAATGGCGATCTAGTGAAAGCTGGGAGATTTTGTTTCACCACTGGTGCTGTTCTGGGAAAAAAATGTCATGACAGTCATCAGCAGCTCTGGGAGGTTAATTATTAAGTTTATAAATCACACAAGACAGGCTGTGGATACTGTTAGTATATGGCTGTGGTTGCTCAGGTATAGCAAAAGTCTCTGCTGCATTTGAGTTTGTCTTTTTTTTTTTAACCACAATATTAATATCCGTTTGATTTTTCCTAGTACATGTGAATATACCCTGATCAAGAAACAAGTAACTTCATTTGATATGTAAGGGTTTGTAATGTGCATACCAATCAAATCAGTGCGCATTCTGATTAACCTTGAAACAGTTAACCAAATAACTTTAAATGCACTCATTCCAAAACAGTAACGATGTTAAATGTGCTCATCTCAATTTCAATATGTGACATTTTAGAAATGTTGTCAGTTCCTGTAAATGCTTTTTGTAAAGAAATTACCTTCAGATTAAGGAAAAAAGAAAACCACATTTTTGAAGAGCATTCTATACAGACAATGTGATAGTTATTCAATTTGAGTGGCATTTTGTGTTAGTGACGCTCGACACTATGATGAGCGAGCGGGGAAAAAAGACGGACCCAGATAGCTGGCTTCGGTGCAAGCAGTGATATTTATTTACAAAGTGAAACAGTGCAATGAGAAGTGGAGAGGTAGTTAGTGGTAACCGGGTGTCGATCAGCGGTGGGAGAAAAAAAACATATGCAGTCTATGGAGTGGTGAATAATGACAGACAGAGCTGCAGACGCTGGGGTCACTCCTGGATAGGTCAGGGTTGAGGTGAAGATGACTGCAGGGGTATGGAACAAACAGTTAAAGGAGACTGTGCATCGACCTGTATGGTGGTGGCTGGGAGAGCTGAGTAGTTCCAGGGGAGAAGCAGCGGGACGAAACAAAATAAGGTAATACTTAACAAAAAGAGAGAACTATGACTGGTGTAAGAAGCGCAAGAAATAAAACAACAATCAAAGGGGCCTGGAGACAGAGATTGAACTGGCAGGGGAGTGATCAGTGAGCAGGGTATAAGCAGGGAGGACAGTGATAAGGTGCAGCTGGTGATAATCAAGGGAGGTGGGCAGGTGTGTTAGATAGTGTAATCAGGGAAGCAAAACTAGAGTGAGGAAAAGGAAGAGAGGAAGGTGCAGCCGGGCAAACCTGACATTTTGTCCATGATGTGTCACTAAGGGATGTCTCAGACTCTAAATGGTGCTGTAAATGCAAGGGTCATGCCAGTATGTATGTACGTAAGCAGTGGCTGCGCAGATGTGATGCACTGCTCACCCAACGGGGGACAACAGTCACTGGCTCGTAATCCTAATCAGGCCATGTGATTTATCAACTAGAAATGAAAACTGCTTCCAAAGAGAAGTGTGTCATTTCGCATCTGCTAAATCATTACTGGTGAAAGAAAAAAAGATGAGTGCATTGCTATATCATAAAGATGTCGATGAACATGAATAACTTTGCACAGTCCATTTTTCTGACACTGGAAACTTCTTCTGTAACAAAGACTTCAGAGAAAAGTGACAGTCCAGTATTTACATTTGTGCCCCTATTAGAAATGTGTGAAATGACACTTGTGCTTGCACTGCGTTAAAATATTTTTGGACAACACATTTTACTACGCAAGCACATGCCAAACCCTCCTTGAGTAACAGGGGGTGTGTGTGACCGTGTAGTTTACATAGAGGCTGAAAGAGCCCTAAGGAACACTTATCTTTAGACATTTAAGATGATGGCTAAAATGCTGTCTTAGAATTTTAGTTTACAAACATCAAATTAACATTTAACTCTTCATGTGAACATGAAAACAAAATTAAAAAAGGGCACTAAGTCACCAAAATGAGATTTTTAATAAAATGATAATATCTTGTATCATTATAGATAACAATATGTAGATTTATCCATTTTAATTATGATCCAGTTCTCTCTCATCAAAGCAATAGCTTCCCCCTCCCTATACCGCTTCTCCACCTTTAGCAGCAATTCTTCCTTCGGTACCTGTCACTCACACATGAATCTGTCTCATCTAGAAAATTGATTTAGCCTAGATGGAGAACCAAAGTGTGTCTGCCAGTGTCTGTGGTGCAGATTAAGAAGCAACGTCTCGCAAGTCAATAATTGTCTGTAGAAATGGTAACACAATGTCTTCTCCACAGAAACCTGTTTGTTTTGATACATCTTTCTCTTTGTCCTTTTCCCCAAGTCAGTGTGCTGCCCTCTAATTTGTACTTACCTTTTTGCCATTAGTGCCTCAGTGGCTAGCCAACATAATTAGCTCTTTGGTAATCACACTGGTTCCTTCTAATTAAAACCAGCAGCAGGCCCCTACTGTGGAGAAAGAGCAGGAGTAACCCGTAACTCATGTTGCAGTGGGTTATGGGATTTTAAGGGACCTCCCATTTCTTTTATAGAGGGCACATTAAATCCATGACTTATTTCCCAGACAGCTCAGTATCATTACAGTGCAACAGCTAGGTATACCACAGTCACGCTGAAATAGCTCTTTACACAAAACTGTGAAATACCACTACTCATTCAGCAGATACAGGATTGAAAGTGTAAAAATTCTACTTATAGTGGAGTGTTACGATTTTCTTATGAAGAGGAAAGATCCACCATTAGACACTGTGAAAGGAAGGCACATAACACAGCATGAAATTATCCCAGAGTGGACTTTGGTTTTCAAATGCATGTATGAATAAAATGAGCTCTGAAAGTAAAATTTATCCACTTTTTCATAAGATGATGTGTGGATATACAAACTTTACTCACACAAATGTTTCTTCTCAGGGTTTTTGAAAGTGAGATGTTACAGTGAACACAGATGTGAAAATTCAAAGGAAATGTGGGATCTACAGTAAATCGAGTTACTGAGAGAGTTTTCATGCATTCCTCTCTTCTCAACTCTCTTTTAATCTAATATTTCCATATTCTTTTTTTTTTCTTCACACATTCTACTCGCACTAAAGTTGATCAACTGCCTGAAGGCCGTTGTTCCTTCATCTGCTCTCCTTTTGTTCTGCTCATTTCTGACTCCGCTCTGGTCCATCAAAGACTCCATTTAAAGATGGATTGTAAAGTTCATGTTGGATGGACACAGCTTGCACTTCAGTTGCTGTGGAAACCAGGTTGACGCATGAACACGGTTGTGGAAAACGGTGTGAGTGGGAGTTTGAGAGGCTATAAAGGCCTGTCAAGATTAATGGATTTACTGTAGAGTTCTACAGTTATACCTTGTGGCGATTTATCCACCAGGAGGGGAAAGAATATACAATATACGTGCATGCAGGCACAGAATCCAAAGAAAGAAACACAAGTCCAGACCAAAGGCATTTAATAAGAAGAAATCAATTTACCCTTTTTTTGGTTTACAGAATAAAGTTCTGTTTTTTAGTCTGATATAAAGCATAAGTTTGATGTTTCTTGCCAGAGATAGATGAGAAGATTGATAACACTTGTGGTTATGGTACAGTAAATGTGAAACTACTGCCAAGAGATGGTTAACTAGCAAAAAGATTAGAAATGGAAAATACTAGCCTTGCACAGTCCTGCTATAACAAAATCCACTTACCAAGACCCTCAAAGCTCACTAATTAGCACACTATATATTAGTTATGTAATCCACACAAAAGGCAAAGTGTAAAAATGACAATTCACTGATTGTACAAGGGCTTATGTTATATGATATCTTGGCTGAAGGTTGTCTGGCCATTGGTCCTGGCCAAGAAATAGTTGCATATGTAACCCTCTGTATATTAGAAATTGTCACTTTTGTACAAGTTAAACAGACAAGATAGCATTTTAGTAGGTGAGCTTTAGAGACAAGCTGATTTTCGTACCTTTACACAGAGCTGGGCTGACTGTTTCCCCTTGTTTCCAGTGTTTCTGCTAAGTAAAACAAACGGGTTGCTGGCTGTAACTTCATATTTTCCATACAGACGTAAGAGTAGTATAGCTCCGCTGAACTCAACAACTTGTTGTTGTTGCTTTATGAAGACCACAGAACAAAGGTCAGGAGGTTTACTCACCTTTCCATTTACCAGAATAAGCAGTCTATAATCAGCACTGTCAGCACTTAAAGGGCAAGTAAGAGTGTGGTCTGCTGTCTTTGGACAGTGACCAGTTAGATACGGTACCTCTTAAGGCTCCGAATCAGGCTTACTTTCTGCCCCTTTAGTCATTACCACAGAGAACTAGAGGAGATTGAGAAGGAAATAATAAAATGGACAAAGACTCAGGGCTATGGAATTGGGCACATTTTAATTCAATGTGCATGTGATAAAAAAAACTATACTCATATACTGAAGACTGTCAAGGCATCTTAGAGGTGGTATGGCTGGTGTAAGTGGGGAGAGACGGTGTTGTGTTTCATTCACTGCACTCACCATGCTCTTCACCGTGGGTTATTTTTATGATCACTATTTGTGCCAGCACATTTGCATGATCACGATATACAGTGACACCAGAAAGCATTCAGACCTCTTTATTTATTGTGCACTTTGTGCTGTAGAATTTATTTAAATGGATAAAATTGACATATTAACCACCGGTCTACACTAGGTAAAGGTGAAGTTGAAAATAGATATTTAGAATGTTTTGCTAATTAATTAAAAATCTAATATTATAATCCAAATTGTGGTCAGGCATATCTGAATCCAGGTAGAGATGGAACCTGATGGAAGGACCTGCCTCAGCAGCACTCAGGCCTTTATGGTAAAGCGGCAAGACAAACACTGTGAGTAAAAGATACTGTATGTATACAACAACCCACTTGGATTTTGCTTCATGGCATTTACAGGTCTTTGAGAGCATGAAGAAAAGGATTCTCTGGATGGATTACCCAAAAAGTCGCCTGAATAACACCATCCCTGTGAAGCACCGTTGTGGTAGCATCATGCTAGTTGGGGTGCTTCTCCGCTGCAGCTACAGGGAGATGAATGCAGCCAGATACATAGAGGTGCTTGAAGAAAACATGCTCTGGAGTGCACGTTACCTGAGATGAGGTGATAGTTCACCTTTCAGTATGACATTGACTTGAAGCATAGAGCCAAGACAAAGCTGGAGTGGCTTCGCGACAAGTCCCTGACTGTCTTTGAGTGACCCAGACTTAAACCCCACTGACCTGAAGATGGCAGTTCACAAGTGTTTCCCATCCAGTCTGACAGAAAGAACGGAATAAACTGCCCAAATGCAGGGATGCAAAATTTGTAGAAATGTATCCAGGAAGCTGTACTGTAATGAATTGTTGACAAAGGGCCTTCAATGTTCAGAATACTTTATAAAAAATGTTTTTGGCTTTTAAAAAAATGCAAAAAAAGAGGGTCCACTTTGTTTTTATGGGTTGTTGAATTTGCAAAAATGGTAAATGTATCCAATGAAAATAAAATGTGCACACGTTGAAGGGGTCTGGATAGCCTACTTTCTGACGCCACTTTATCTAGTGTTCAGAAATGGTAGAGCCAAGAGCATTTCTGTTAGTTACAGTAGTGTAAAGGGGCCCTTCTTGTTATATTTACTGAAATGACCTTAGTGCTAATCTGGTAAGATTAAGATCGGTATGCAAGCCAAAAGCATAATTTAATGGAACTATGAAAGGCGCTAAACTGGTGGGCTATTTAAATATCATCAGCAAACTGGGCATGTTTTCCTTGGATGACGCGACCAAGGCTGGCACTGTGGGATGTTTATTGTTCCTGTAGTCATTTTTTTTTTTTGGAGTCTGGGAAACTGATCAAATCTGCCAGCATAAACACTTCATTGACTACAGCCTACACTGTACCTTCTATTAGATTTTACCAATGCGTTTCACTTTCAAGGCAGATTGAATGTAAAATTGGGGACGGATGTCTGTCAGTAAACAATTAAACAGTGGGCTACATTGAAATAAAATGAACACCCCAATTAACAATCCTGTTGTCTCAGATTTTGCGCCACTTATAGTGAGCCAGTGGTTTGTATCAAGTTGTGTAGGAGGCGTGCGCATAAAAACCTAAAGCGCGTCATGCTTTATTTTCATCTAACAGGTGTGTGAAGAAAGTTGTCTGTACCGGTACAGATATACCATTACTGTGAAAACACACATCCGGTTTTAGTTTGCCAGGCTGTGTCTGACTTGACAAAGCCGCCTCCGTGGACATCTCCGCTTTTTGCGTTGACAGCCAGGCTTTGCCAATCTGTTTCCACTGTTGCTGGGCGCGGACGAGCACCGGGAAAGTCGGAAACGGAACGGGACCGGTAAGGCAAAGCGCCGCGGTCACGCGTGAGGATCAGTGCTGTGTCTGGGAAAAGTTTTGATTTGGCTGAACTGAGTGTTGATGCGGCGGTTTTGTTGGATTCTGTAAGACTGGAGTCAATTAAACGTGTGGTGTTGTGAAGTTTTATTTTGCTTATCGCTTTCGTTGGATTAATTTAGCGGATTAACTGCGCGTGGTCTGGAGAAGGACTGAATTTTAGAGCTTGTACATCGGCCCGTTGCACCATCAGCAGCAGCAGACGTCTAATCTTGCGCCACATAAGAAAAATACTTTACACTGGTTTAGTAGGATGGAGATAAGATGATATAAGAAAATAAAAAAAAGCGTGATGACAGTATAAACGATAAGGTCACCCGAAAACCGACATCATTTACAAAGTCTAACAAAGAGGAGGTCTGATATTCTAAAACAATTTACCAAGTTATTAGTATTTATAGATTATACTCTCAGCATGCTTCACTCGTGTAGAGCTGGTCCATCTATGCCCTCATCTTGATTTATGAGATGCTTTTCCACTGAAAATAGTCCCTAAATTCTCCTCCTTGAACTCTGTTGGTTTAATTATAGCAAATAAAATGTCAGTTTTTTCTTAAAGGACATCCCTTTAATAGTGTGACACATATAGTAATGTTTTAAAACTGTAGTGATCTTATAAGACTTTCATATTTCTGTCATTTTTGCTACTGTTCATTAGATAATTCCTTTGAGACACTCAGTATGGGTTATAGCGTTGCAGTGGGGTTTGTTTGTTTGTTTGTTTGCTTTTAGTAAAGTGTTTGTCCCACTGCATAGAAGTGTCCTGCTGCTGGACATCACACAACACAAAGCTAAAAGTCATATGTGACCGGACCTTTCGGGTTCTGCCTTTGACTTGGGCAAACATTTTATTTTCTTGGGACATGGTCCTGTTCTCATGATGAGTGTTAATTCTGCACACACACTCTAAATCAGACATGTTAACTGGAGGGATTCTCTATTTCATAAGTGCTGGTAGAGTGAGCCAGTGCTCTTCACAGAGAGAAGGTTATGTTTTTGTTCAGAGTTGTGATCGATCCATCTTTCTAAAGCAGGCAGAGTCATTACCAGGTATGTGAAACTGTCACTTGCTTATATTGGATTTCCTTCTATTTTACCTCGCAGTGCTCAGTGGTTGTTGCAACAGGTAAGAGGTCTGATAAATCAAGTAAAATATCACAGGGTTGATTTAGAGAAACTGACACGTTGCGGCTGCTCTGTACAGACTTTATTTATGGGCAGCGTCTTTTAGAGCCGGCTTGGCCTGCTGAATGGCCGTGGGTGGTAAAATTTGGAACTCTTATGATAAAGAGTGCAGTAAGTTTCTCAAAAGCTATTTGTGTTTTATTTGCATGTGAGTTTTTACCTAGACTAGAGGAAATGCTGTGTACTGGTGTATTTGTCATAAACTGTTACAGGACTTTTGGTTTCAGTACAGTAATCACAGTTTGGGTGTGCATGTGTAACATGAAGTGTGAATTCCTCCTGGAAAACTTTGCCATTGTGTCAGTTGTTGTCTGTTCCTACAGTAAAACTAACACGGTTAAGCAGCTACATTGTTATGCTGAACAGAAAGATGGAAAACCTTTGTATGATATAGATCCCCAGGTTGGAAGTATTAAAGTTTCCCAGTCAATTTAAACAACCCAGAGTAGTAGTTCAGATGAAAGCAGGTGTTTTGGCATTATCCATGAAAGCATGAAGTGCTCGAGTCTCACTCGTGTGCATAGAGCATAGTTGGCTCAGAGACATACTGTACATATTTCCTTTGTTGCTGGCAACAGCATTGCCTCTCATGATAATGCTGTGATGAGTAGGTGAAAGGGAGATATTGTTTAAATAGAAGTATTTAACATGTTTCTGTATCTTAATTAGAGTTACCAACAGCACCGACAGAGCAGTATCCATGTTTTGCTAATGTTTCATCCTCTCATCTACAGCTCTTGATGTGAAACACCGCAGTATTTCACAGTAACCGCGCACACCTACATCTTCCTGCGTGGTTGTGTGCGTAACCACATGTATAGCATGTATATACTTATTCATTTCATTAATATTAGATGTGAAGAGGGTCTGCACTCTACATTCTGTCCACTTGGGCAATTGAAAAGATCAGTTCTGTTTTTGGACATGGTTATCTGAGATTGTTCACCTTACTATGTGAAGAAGGTGTCACTGGAGTGCATGTTACATGAAGGAGGAAGTGTAAACACCGACTCCATCTTTTACTTAAGTCACTAGAGACACCTGACAAGTCTTGCAAAAAGGAAGAGAGTGCAATGACAGCAGTGAAGACAGAAAGAGGTGCAATGTAATTTGGGAACTTCCCAGACGTATGCCAGCCCACGTGACTTGATGGAGACAAGTGTGAACTGTTTCTAACATGCTGAATGTGCTATAAGAGTCTCTCTGTTGACCTCGGGTCCGTCCGCCTTTGCCTTGTCTGCTGCAGCTGGGTTCAGGTTGCTTGAGGACTAAGCTGGGCCAAGGGATGGGAACTAAAAAGATTTTATAGATATCAGTTCAATTATTGATTGCTTATTGGTCCAATTCTTTGATTGATTCCTGATGAATTTTCTGTGTGGGAGAAACACAAGTTTGAACACAGTGTAGAACAGTGACCTAATAACATGTTTGATCATGTTAAAATAAATTAAAGTGCTCATCTTCTTAAAAGGTTTATAATTTGGAAAACAAATATAAAACTGATAAACAATTCGTCTTTAGGAAAATAGGCATGACTGTGTCTGCCTGTGCTGCATTTGGGGCAACGTACAACTTATCACTCCACTGTAACACCTCTGTAGTCATGTTTCTGATCTTTTAGCTCTGTTTTAATTTTCATTTAATTAATTTTGTTTAATTTTTATCTTGTATAAACGATTTTATTCTGATGCTAATTCTTATAGTTTTTTTTTTTAAATGCATCGGTGTATGAAATATAGCCAAAATAAAGCTGCTTTACATCAGCTGACACAAACTGTAACTAACCTCTAAGCAGATATATATCAGAACTCTGCTTCTTCTACTGCTGAGATAGGGCAGATGTTTTGACGACATGCTGACACTCGTTTGTTCTTTTTCTCTCCCTGTGCAGCAGCATGAAATGGTTTTAGCCGCTGGTAGCTGATGGGCGAGTGGAGCAGCTAGCTGTAGCCTCCGAGCTATCTGTAGCATCAGTCTGTCTGCTGTCATTATCTGAAATGGATGAAATGTGAGGATATCTGTACAGTGTTAATTTTTCTTAGGTTTTCTGAGTCAAAGAAAAAAAATCAAAGCCTGCCTATGTGGCACTAATGTTATTATTATGCATGATGGTTACCCTCGCTAATGGATGTGCTGCTCAGTTGGGAAGCACTATCACTAATCCTAAAGTGTCAAATACATGGGAGTCCTGGAATTTTAGCCCATGTTGCATCTAAATTTGTTCCAACGTATTGCGATCATATTCCAGGCATATTACATAGCACTGTTGCCATGCTTTGCACTGCTTCTCCCTTTCCACCATGACTCCAGTAGCGTGGACTCAGTTGGATGCCACAACCTGTGAGTTTTTGTAACATGCAACTGTGAAACAAACATGCTAGCATCGATAAAAGGAATCTGTAAAGTTAGAAACATACGATCTCAGTAGATCGGACAATTTGGAACCAGTTCTCGATTCCTATCCATAGCTGGCCTCTGGCTCACACACATAACATAATATATTAATCCAACTGATGGATGATGCGGTGCTTAGTGCCACTGTTTGTCAAGATAGTTTTGGTAAATATACTGTAGGTGTGTAAGGCATCTTATTCAAGTGTATTTTACTGCCATGTTTTGATTCCTTTTTACTTTTCATCTTGATTTTGCCATTTCTTTGTGGCAGCCATGCACTCGCTCTTATATTACTGCCTCTACCTTGTCATTTTCTCTGTGATTTTGCTCATCTGCTGTTCAGCTGACCTCTCGCTATTTTGCTTTGACCTTCTTCTGATCCTCCTCCTTACTGCTATCTATGGTATTATCGCCTGCTGAGCCAAGGTGATGGGCCAGCTTACACACATGGAGGCGGCAAGATCCAAGACTAAATTTATACACTTTTGAATGTTTGTTGACTTCTCTGTTCTCTCCTTCCCTTTCTCTGTGTGACTGCTACTCCTGATTTCATCCTCCACTGGAAACAATCAGAGTAGCACTGTGACCTTTAGTTGGATTCTCTGAAAAGTTCTGCTAAAACTGGTGGATTTGCTAGACGCATTTTCAGTTGCCAATACAAACACACGGTTAATTCCCAATTAGCAGTGGGGAAGCCAGTGTGCTGGAGAACACTGTTCTGTTGTGGCCAGAAAGAGCAGCACTGGCACATCCAGTGCTTTCAGAGCTGATGGTCCTTAATGTGAGCCACACAAGATATTCATTTTAAAATGAAACAAAATAGTGTAGCTTTAATTTATTAAATGGTTTTATGTGCCTATGCTTCCTGAAATTACAGGTTTACTGTTTTTGTTTGTTGTTTTTTTTATTGTGCAGTACACTTCATCGAGGGGTGGCACAGTGGTGCAGTGGTTGGCACTGTTGTGTCATAACAAGATAGTTCAAACCTCATGGCTGACCAGGACCTTTCTGTGTGGAGTCTGTATGTTCTCCATGTGCCCACTTTGGGCTTTCTCTGGGTACTTTGGCTTCCTCCAACAGTCCAAAGACATGCAGGTTAGGTTAACTGGAGACCTGTAGCTGTTACTGTGAGTGATTTCTGTCTCTTTGTGTTAGCTATGTGATAGACGGGCAACTTGTCCAGGGTGTACCCTGCCACTCACCCAAGCTGGGATCAGCTTCAGCCTCCTGCAACCCTCTACAGGATAAACAGTATAGATAATGGATGGTTGGGTGCTTCATCAAAAGCTGCAGTTCATTTTTAAAGTCATTGTTTAAAGATTGAGTTATTTAAGCATTTTATTTTGATAAACATATCCTTTGGGGGAAAACAAGATAAAAAAGTAATAAAACATTTTGACATTTACAGGAAAATTCAGTGTTGTATCAATAATTACTTTAACAAGCTAGCTTGATAAATTGTAATTTACCTTGCAACGCTCTAAGTGTTGGGTGTAAAACGGGTGAAATGGAGAAGAAAGATGCACAAACTCTTGTCTATTTAGTTGTGCTGGCGCTCTGTCCTAGACTGAGTGATGCAGAGATGGTATCCTTCCACTCTTGCGCCCCCTCCGCTGGCCTGGGTTGGTGCCTTTTGTGAGGCTGGAGGTGGCAGAGATGAGGTGAGGGTGGGCCGGGGATTCTGACAGCTGCAGGGAGCCTGCCTTGGGGCTCACAGGCTGCCCTTTTCTCGTTGCGACCCCCCCACTCCCCTGCCTGGCTGACTGGCATGCCTGACCAGAGGATAGCACAGACTGCCTGCTCTTCAATGGAGAGCTGGAGAATGAGACCCGGGGGAGGCCTGGTTTAGATTTCACTTTCTCCCTCTCTCTATAATACCCCTCCCATCCTGTCACTTTTACACCTTGACCGTCCCTGTAAGCCCAAACATGAGGTTACAGAGCAGATGAGAAAATGGCAGGTGGGAGGGGGAGCAAACATTTGTTTTTTTAACTTAAAGTAGAAGCTGAGACCATCTCTCCTTCAGTGGTACATTCAGCATCTTCATTTAATTTTTGATTTGTTGTTATAAAATCATTATCACAACAGAAAGCACCAGAAGTCTGCTTCCCTGGCATAGATGCATACATTCATGCACTCGAGCATATAAGGACTTATATTGACAGTGACGCCCAGTGTTAGAGGTGCACATTCACTTACATGTGTGCACACAGAGGTGCATTTATGCTGCTGGTGAATGACAGAGCTCTGGAGCTAAACACTGGCTCAGTGTGTTTGGCCAGGTATACCTCCTCAGCCATGTAGCACAACAACAAACACTAAATAGACCACTTGTTTGGGTCTGACCGCATTCAGCAGGGTGGGGCGTTTGATCTGAAACATGACATTATGGACAGCTTTCATGAATATGTTGATGTTTGCAGTACTCTCTCTGTGTGCATGTGAGCATGGTATTTGGTACAGATTTCACATTTATTTACATAGGTATGGTTTGATGAGCATGCATGTTTGTTTTTTTTTGTTGTTTTTTTTTTCCACCAGCAACGCCCCATCACACAGAGTCATTCATTCAGTTCTACACATGGCATGACCGCAGTATTTGACTGGAGCTCTGCCACATCCAACATTAGTTAATTACCTTGCTCAAAAGCAAAAGAGTCATCAGGATCGACCAAAGGGAGTGCGTGTGACCTATTTGTTTTATAACTGAAACGACTCAGGGTTGATGTTGTGTGTTTGAGCCTTTGTCCTCGTCACTTCCCAGACTTTGCTCTCTCAGGATTAGGATAGCAATATCCATGTCGGTATTTCATATTGTTGAGCTTTTAATGTGAAATCCAAGGTATGGCTGCGGTGACGGTAATGTCCTCATTCATCACAAGCTCTTTTTTGGTTTGGCTGCTAAATCTGAATGAATAAAATGCATTAGTTTATTCAGTTGCCAGGGATTGTTCAGAGGCAAAGGTTCTAGCAGTTTTTGAATGATATTGTGCTTTTTTTTGTTAAATGAATTGCTTTGCCTTACTTTAGCCTATACATTATCTAGTGTTTTCATTTAAGTCACTTATGATATTACAGAGGTTAGGGATTCTTATCAAATTGAAATGCTTCTACTATCCTGTCCATTTGGAGTCTCTGAAATAGGGCTTTGGTCTCACTGGAAGTGGGCAAATAAATCCTGGAACAGAAATAAACACGTGGTGTAATGTAGCATTAGTGTTTGAGCAATGATGATGTTTTGGGGCAAAATAAGGTGTGAGAAGACAATTTTTCAGCAGTTGACTGAAGATATTTTGCTGTCACTGCTGTCATCCGCATATAAAACAGTAGCAAGTGATGAATATGTAACCGGCAGCTATCAGGTAAGACAGATGCCTCACAGATATTTGGATCAGCTACAGTATGTGTCATCTAATTTTATACTCAGCCAGTTTAGGATGAAGTAGTAACAGTTTGTACTTGTGTATTTGCTGAACTATTTGAAATGATGTAATTAACAAGATAGAAGAGCTTTGTGTTATGCACAAATGCTTCATACCTGTTTCAAAAGGTGGATTGTGTGATGTTCCTCAACAGTCACTGATCTTGCACTTTACCTCATTCATCTTGTTGAAGCTGTGAGGTCAAGATGATGCCTACAGATTTGTTACACAGTTTATTTTACAGTTTTACATTTGGAAAATGATTTTTATCAGGGAAATACATTCAGGAAGAGTGTTTTTAATTTGAGCATGACAACTTCATTTGTTTGCATAGTGTTTCCATTCATTAGCTCCATACACTGGCTGTGGGTGGAGACTTTCTGAATGCTTATGTGTTTCACCTGTCTGTGGTTTTCATCTTACATTCATTGCACTGTTTTTTTTGGGAGCTGCATCTGTTTTATTTCCTGTACAGTAAACAGCTCCTCTCCTGCCTCCTACAGCTACAGATATCAGCTATCAAGAGTCATTACAGCCCACTGGAGGTGGTACCAAAGCTTCCTCCATCCATTCAAGCCACCAAGCCTCATCTTTCATCGATCAGGCTGGAAAGACATCTAATCCATGCTGATCACAGTAGCCTCCACTGTCTGGAACGATGGATCTGATGCACACACTCTTGTTTTACTCTCTCTCTTATTGAACCATGCAGACTGTGTGAGAGGATGCTAGATATTGATGGGTGTGACTCAGGTCACCCCGGATGGCCTGATAGCGTTGATGATGCAGAAGATGGGCCCGTAATGCCACTGTTGATGCAAAGACCGACTGCTTATGTCATTCATCTGCCCTCGTTCATCAATTCTTCCAACTCCTCATAATGAACTGGGGCTTAGCAGGCTTATCAATGGTGGCCTGGCCTTTGATTAACAGTCAGATTATCACTGTCTTACCACATGTGGGCTACGCAACTCAAGGAAACTGAGTTAGTTTATTCTTTCCACAGTCTCAGTCACAGTTTTAATTTTGTCTCGCCCATGTTTTTTTTTCCTCTGCCCTGTCTTTCTTGTCTCATTTATAGCTGCTGTGTTTTTCCATTTCTGTGTTGCACAAGTGTGTGTGGGTGATGTTCCTTTGCACTGTGCTTGGGGTCTTGTCATCTGAGTCAGACTGGTGGGCTCAAAGTGGATGAAGTAAGAAAGGCCGGCTCTCCACTCTTGAAGATCCCACATTAACTCCACGTCCACCAGTTAAAAATCCCTCTTAGCCCTGCAACAGGAGCAGCACATCGACTCTTAGCTCACATGGCCAACAAACACATCGACTCACAGATCCGCTAAATCACTTCTGTTAAATGCATCGATTCACTCTGTCTCTCACCATTTCTCACCTGTTTGGTGAGTCAGTCTTCTACAGTGTATCCGGTGTGTCCTGAGGTGACTGATTCTACCAGTGATATTTTGCACATTTCTCACAGTCAAATTGGAACTTTTTCTGTCTTTTTCTGTTTCTTTTCACTAATCCGCTAGTCAAAGCTGCACTCACTGAATAGAAGCAGCTACACACTGTGAGATTTCAGCAATCTTATATATTTATTTATACTGCCTTAGCAGCACGACTTTATCTCCCCCCGGTCAGTGCAGGCCATCACCAACTCATGCTGGCCTGACAGACCCTATAATTGAACAATATTTTTTATCTACTCAGTAAAGAGAAGAAGAGGCATCTTTTAGTGCTGTGCTGCTGGGAGCGTTTTTGCTGACAAAACAGGGGCTGGTGAGGTTAGATTAACAGTCAATGTGACTGCAGTAAGAGGGGGTCACAGCAAAAAAAATACAGAGAGAGGGAGGCACCTGATGTCAGGAGGAGCTGCATATAGTCATCACTTTGTTGTTTGTTAAGCAAGAAGAGGTTTAGGACAGGGAAAGGGTGAGATATTTGACTTTAGAAGGCTCTCTGAGACAATGTTTTATTAGAAAATCCTTTCAGGTACTCCACTTCTGCTTTGCACTAGATATAATACAGTCACTGCAACTTTAGTTTTGTCTTAGCAAATCTAATAAGTATCTGCAGAATTTAGTTTTACATGCTTTGTGTAGCATCTGTATAATATCATTAAGGCAAACTATTTTGTAAAAAGTGTGCTTTTTACACACACAATCTGTTCTTGTTGAGTATTTTCAGACACCCAGTGCCAAAATATTTTCAGAAAACCCATAGGGAGGTGAACAGGGTCTGCAGCGCAGTGACGCCTCAGTGACACTGTTCAGAGAAACAAGGAAAGAATCAAAACAAGGTACTCTTCTTCCTCATAGGCAGATTGAACCACAGACATCTGTAGGAAATCAATAGCTAGATTGCTGTGCTGAAAGAGAACACACTCGCTCTGGACTAATGTTTGTTGATGGCCAACATGGAGAACACACATGGGGAGGAACAACTGAACAAGAGAACCTCAGGGCTGCTGATCACCTCCCATGCTCTCTTCCATTCTTCTTCACTCACATCCATACCAGTAAGTGGACATATACCTGAACTTGCATGGAGTTGGGAATGAATATTCACACACACTATTAAAGAAACAGTAGTGGGGTTTTCATCTACGTAGCACGCACTGATGTAAGGAATTGAAATCAATTCAAAGGAAATGTCTTTTTCTGCCTTTATTGAGGTGGTGCAAATATCTGTTTTATTAGAGCCTTCTTAAATGAAATGCACTAAATGTTAATGGAGGTGGGAAGTAACACATTGTAGCAGAGCTACATGTGCTAATTTAATTAAATAGTAATTTTGCATAACCCCAGTTAATGTAAACATACACTAGATCACAAAATAGGCATCCAAAATACATTTGAGTAGAGACATAGCCTTGACTCTAGAATGAAAAATGCCAGTACAGTGAAAGGACAAGATTATCTGATGCCAGGCAATTCCACAGAGACTTCATTTTCCCTCTCCCTGCATGTTTTGCAATGTTGAGTGTACAGGAAGATTCTGTTTTTACAGCCTTTCGCAGGTTTGCTTAAAATCCTCTTGACAGCAGAATGGAAACCTAGCAAGTGCAAGGAACTTACTGTATTTAATATTCTTAACACTGTGCTCAGTCACTGGATCCCAGCAGTTTGCCCACTTCACAGGCCTATATCAGAGTACTCCTTCTTCACTGTAAACTTTTCTGTGGCACATGAACACAGCTTTCCTCATGCCTAGACTTGCATCTAACCCCAAAAGCACACAGTCAAAGCTTCCTGTAGAGAGACTGACCCCCTCATAAAGTATGAAAAACGCACAAGGCAGCCCTGTTCCCCCTCTAGCTCGGGACACAGCGGCACACTGAAACCTTTAGAGACGAGAAGACAGGAGGACGGGGTTGGTGGGAAAGATACACATTGGAGTGCTGTATTTAACTTCCTCTCCCACCTCCCTCTGCTTCATCCACACACATACAGTACCTTTGAGCCTCCTAGCCCCAGAGTAGCTTCTGATTTTAGCAGCTTCTGCTTTCTTGCCTGTTTATTCTATCTGCCGTGTGATCTCCCAGGCCCAAGAGATCCAGGAAGTTGATTCAGCTTCCTCGGTACCAGTGAGCTTAAAGGTGTGTTTCCACCAGAAATTTCCAAGAACTAGCACATTATCATTTGAATTTCCACAGCAGGTTGAAGCCCAGGGAAGGTTAAACAAATTAGCCTACTGATGTATCAAAAGTGCGATGTTTTGCAGCTGGGTTGTAAGAATATCGCATGTAAAACTGTATTTGACAAATCTGTGATGTTCAGTAGTGCATGCCTTTTCTTGGACCTTCAGAAAGTTCTACTACCCCCAACCTGATTATATATGCCTTGAAACTACTGTACATTTAGACCCTGGTTACTCTGTTGGAAATGCAGGTAGAGGAATTAAGTTCAGCAAAAGGTTCCTATTCCCCAGTGAAAGTTACTTTGGTGGAAACGGGGCTCCAGGTCTTGACTTGACACAGCAGTGCTATATGCTAGAGAGAGAAGGAAAAGTGAGAGGAAGCTTGTCCTTTAAAGAGAAGAGTAATGGGCCCTAAGGGCACTTCTCAGCTCTCACACAAGCCTGCTAGCTTTTACTTATCTGCATTCCTAGAGAGGTGTTGCATAAATGACAGCAAATCTGCAATGGCCACTTTTTGTATGCTAAAAACCTTCTCCCAGGTTGGTGTTTATGTTAATGGCTTTAGTCAGGGTTTTGAAGTGCCTGGATGATGGGCAGCTAGCCTAGAAACGAAGGAGTGGCTGTGACCTTGGCCCACTTCAGGGAAATGCTCTGGTTTCTGACTAATAGAGTATGCCCTATTCTTTCTCCCACAACATGCACCCAGAATAGCTCCAGTATGCCCCATTAAGCAGTATTGTAATTGTTAACATGGCATACTTTGTCCTTGGCACACATTAACTACTTCATTTAAATGTCAGTCCCAATTAAAGACGGACCAAGGAGACAATCCTCTGCAACCACAATCACTGTTGTCGGCTTTGAAGCGAGTTAAGTGTGACGCTTTGCGAAGTCAAGAAAATAACTACTAGTCATGTCACCATGGGTGACTCAGCTTGGAGTCTGAAGATTTTTCAACCAAAACTATGTAGGAAAGCAATTGTCTCTAGCTGTTACATTTAGTCAGACTTGGGTAAAAAAGTGTGGTGTTTAAGTATGGGGCTAATGGAGAACATTTATAGACGGTCTCTCCTGGAAGGCATTCACAGTGTTTACATTCAGTTTTTTCACACAAAAAGTGACTTGAGGATTTGTATAAAGAATGAAAGAGGGGTTGAAGGAGAAGTTCAAATGCTGCCCCCTCACACCTCCTCACACCTGGCCAGTCACTGCATGAATTAGGCATGAATGTTGTGGGTTTTGGAAAATTAGAGTAATTGTTGGATTTCCCAATGCTGATTTTGGAAAGGGGTTTCCAAATTTGTCCAGCTATCTGACAAGCACTTCTGCTGAAGCATGATGTCCTCTTTAAAAATGGGCACTACGTAATGTTACTTCATAGGAATTTGAGAATCCAGACATGTTTTAAACTTGACCCATACTAATGTCTAAAACTCAGGCACATCCCAGCTTTGCCTGCATCAGTTTCAACCTCTAGTGATTACCTCAATTTTATTTAAGTAAAATAGTAAATACAATACTAAATTCATGAAGAACTACTAAAAGAAGTCTGTGTTGTCTGATGGATGTCACTATGCAGTTGCTGCTGTGTTTGGTTATTGGAAAGGAGGTGCTCATATTTGTCCTAGTGCAGTGACAAAGCAGCAGCTTTGGGTGGTTGTTTGTTTCTTGTGTGTACAGTTCCTCCCTTCCTTCCTCTATCTGTCTCCCCAGGCCTTACCCTGAATGAAAACTTCCACAGTTGGCAGCTCACTCTTTCATCCTTCCAGATTTTCCCTTCATGGTCTGTCCCCCTTCAGGCTGTGGCCTGCTCAGCTGTGCTGGGGTAAAAACCCCATTTCCACCAGAGAGCAATGATGCTAGCATTAGGTTCTGCACAGAGTGGTGCCAGCCCAGGGACCTGGCATGCAGTTGTCCACTGCTGCAAACAGAAGCACACATTCACTGAATCCATTCCCACTGCTGCGGTACCAGATGGATGGCTAACATCAAAGCTCCCAGGTCCAAATCACCTCCTGCAGCTGGATGATAGAGTCCCACAGCGGCAAAAGAGGGCAGGCAGGGATTGGAACCTATTGTGTCTGTTTTGTTGTAGCATTCCCTTTAGCTGCCATGTGTGTCTGTAAGTCTGATTTCCGGATTTGGTGTGCGTATTGCTTTGTGGGTTTTTTTAATTTTTTTGGCCGTCTTGTTCTGTGAAGCTCTAGCTGTTTGTTATTCACCATCTGATAATGGGTAATACATTGGTGGCTGCCTGCCTAATGTCTTATACACTGTAGGTAGAGGTGCACTATTGGCAAGCAAGCGTAGTGTTGTCATGGCGATGATGTGTGGGCCTCTCCTCCTCTACTTGAGTGAACTAGTGAACGGTGCTTGACTGCCCACCACCAAAAGCCTCAAAAATGCTGCCACACACATGCTTGCACAGACAAGTACCAGCACTGAGGTACAGTAGTAGCAGAGTGGATGAATCAGTGAGCTCTCTAGCATCTCAAAGAGGTGGAGGAGGAGGAGGAGGACTGGAGAAGGGGTTGTCTAGATTGATCTAGTCACACAAAGTGAGCAACAATGAACTGCAGCGTTACCTCTGTTTTAATCAACGTACTTAGGCTGAAATGACTCACTCATGCATCATTTGCATTACTGGTTGTTTTCTATTTTTATGCTAATGGTTCTCTAGCGCCCACCTTCCTACTTGAACACACTTCATCATTCAGTTTTTATTTTAATAGCATCTCTCTTTCTGTATCTGGTCTCTCTTGTTCTGTCAGCCCCTCCACCCACCTACCTACAGTGTTCCTCTCCTGTCCCACAGCCCCCGTTTCTGTCTGCTGCCATGCTCCCATCTCTCCCATTAAGAAAGGAAATGAGGCGAGGTATGGATGCAAATATCTTGGACCCCTTGTTGCTCTCTGACTCATCACCCACAGACAGAAAGGATGGAGTGAGGAAGAGAGGAGGGAAAAGAGGGAGGAAGAAGCTGAGGGGCACTGTGATTAGAAAAAAAAACAGTCGTACACAAAACCTAGTTTTGTACACAGTGAAAAGCAGTTTGTGATCATGCAGAAAGCTTTCTCCGACACAGTAGAACAACAAAGAGAGCATAAACCACCAAACACTGCATTATTTTATGCATCTCTTGCTCTCCATCTTTTTAAGTGGTTTCCTATCATTCATTCCTTTTCCCTGACTCCTGCTTTGCCTATTGCAAGCTCACTTGATTGTTTTGTAGATAATATGGATTATGAAGTGCTCAGTAATGGAAGCTTGCCTTTTGAAGTTTGCTATTCATTGTTATTTTACTTTGTCGGATTGCTGTCGCTTTCAGTGGACATATGAAGAGAAGGGAATTATTACAGAGTTAGGGCTGTGAATAGGTGTGTGTGCAGTTCATGTGTTGGACGCAGGGTGATAAGGAAGAAAGGAGTATAAAAAATGTGAAATATAAAGTTGCGTTTAATGCCACAGTTGACACGAAGCTGTCAGCCTCCACAATAAACTGCTGTCAGGCTCGGCTCTACCAATTAACTATTGGTTGAATGCCATTCAGCACATTCACAGTGTGATCATGAGAAGCTGCTATTGCTATAATCATGTCAGGATTTAGAAGCACTAAAATGTCCTGCTCAGGGACGTTACCTGTCACCTTCCTTATCAGCAGGATTATAGAAACGGGGACGGGTATTGCTGTGTCATCTTCACTTCGTAATTATAAAGATAACTGAGATTTCATTACTCCAAATAAATGTGTGCATTTTCACTACAGCTGTGGCTGTAGTTTGTTGTTCAATGGTCAGGGATTTCTCTGGATACAGAGGCAACTGTAGAACATTTTCAGCTTATAAAAACTCAGTTCTGGGCAGGTAGACATTCAGGCAGATTGTTAGCAAATCTACCTGAACCCCTATCTTAAAAATGATTACTTGAACAAATGTGAATGTCAACGATGATTAAAGAAGTCTATCAATTTTGCAGAGCTACTTCATGATTCATGTTTGATCTTTCATACGTAGCACTGTTGTGTGTGCAAACAGGGTTTAATGCAATGAGTCAATTCAAATAATTTAATAATACAAATAATAAATCTATTGAATATTATCGCCTGTTGAGTCCCCAGATCTCAGAAGTTAGTAAAATCTTATCAATAGAAGTGAAGCCTAAACTACAATAAGACTGAGTCTATGACCATGCTAATGGCTCTGTGATGGTGTGTAGGAATGCCATTAGATATTTGGAGGCTATTTGCAGGTATTTGGTCATAAGCCAAAGTACAGGCCACATATTTATCTTGACTAGATGACAGCACAAGTTGAAAACTCAAGGGCTCACTAAAGTGATTACAATTGATCCTAAGAGGAACATGAATGTAGATGCTTTATTACTGGTAATCATACCGAGAGTTGTCCAGGGATCACCAAAATCTTTAGGAAGAATCCTCTGGGAACCATGAATGGCTAGACAACCTTTTAAAAACAAAGTAGATGCTATGATATTTCACAAAAGAAGTGAAACTTTTGACAGGTGGTGGCACTAGATGAGATGACCAGCATCTTTAGGACTGAAGGACTGTACAACTGGATTGTCCAGCTGAGTGACATAACTATGCCACTAGCACAACTAAAAATAATACTGGGGTTCTAAAGAAAACTGGATATTCCCCTCACATTTTGTTATTCTGTCAATGAAAAGACAGTGGCAGTGCCATGTGAAGACATTTGTCCATGCTGGGAGGCTGGCCCACAAACATGTCACCAGTATGGCAGTGTTGCCATCATGGCATGGGAGAGGAAGGTGGCCAAAGATTTTAGGAGAGCACTATGGAATCCTAACGAGTATAACGATTATCTCTGTGGCCAGCTGAGCCATTTGCCTGGCTGGACTCTGCCTTTCCTCCTGCGCTGTCATGCTGTTTGACAAGCTATAAAAAGAGAGCAATTTTCTTCATCCTTAAAGGGAAAATATGTATCATCCAGACAAGAGCTGAAGTGAAAAACACTTATCTTTTTGCTCTCCTGTCTCCTGGCGTCCCAATTTCTGTGTGTGTGTGTGTGTGTGTGTAGATGTGTATGGTTACCTGTGCTGGTAGACTGCAACACACTTTATCTCAAATGTCAACTCCAGCCTTGTTGCTGCCTGCTCATACGTTCCCTGTGAATTCTTTCTCTCTCTTCAGCACTTTGAGTATTAGTTAGGTCTACAGTAATTCAGTTTGTTGCTAACTAAAGGCCAGTGATCTCCAGTTAAAGAGTAGGAAGGAAGATGGAGCGTCTCTGTTACAGTAACAGAGTCCCCACCCTCTGGACTCCAACCTAGACCGTGACATTGCTGTCTTTAGCCTTATATTTATCCCTCATCCAAATTATCACAGGACAAGACCTTTTTTTTTAAATTTCTATCTCAATAATTTTTTTAGATTAGTTGTTTGATCTGTTTTGTGCCTGTAGAAAAGTTAGCCCAGGAAAGTGGCTGATTGTGTGCTGAAATTGTACTTTATGTTGCACCATAGCACATATGTACATTTACACACATGGATGGATTTTCAGCAATGTCGTACACGCATTCATACCATAATGCAGTCAAATTTAAACTGAAATAGATGTTTTTGTTCTTACTGTTGAATAATATCTGCCTCTGTTTCACTCTGAAGTGATGGTGTGTACAATAAACAGTGTGTTTGTCCAAGTAATGACACTGAGCTGCATAAGGTCACTTCTATTCTGCAGGTGCATTACATAAAAGACAGTGTGACATCTTTAAGCTCACAGTGAAAATCTGAATCTTGTTAAAATCCTTCTTTCCTTGAGGTTTTAAACTTTCCTTTTTTGGTTTTTCATGAATGTTCCCCCCAGCTTCTTGTATTTTTTTTTTTTTTTTTGTGAATATGAGCTACATGAGCACATTAAAGCCCAGCTTATTAAATCGAGCCTTTTAAATTAAACAGACTGGCCTTGCATGCATGGGTGACTGTCGGAACCCTTTCCCCTCCACCTCCAGCAAAAAAACAAACACGAAAGGGAGGGGCTGCGCTTAACTGTCCCTTATGTTGTTTCCGTTCTTTGAGAGTGGCCTGATCTAACACCAGTGTTTTCTAGGGTGGTGTACTGTAAGGCTGATTTAACATGATGTTGATGCACTGAGAAGCTTGTGATTTTGTGTGAGCTGTTTTTGTATGCACGTATCCATTAGGAAGAGAGTAATGAAGCTGAATGTTGATGGTGTATCAAAAGCCTTCCTTCATGGAGGGGAAAATCATTTTTGTTTGATTTGACTGGGTTTGAAATTTTACAAATGTTACAACCTACTTTGTCTTTTCTAACTTACTGATCGCTGTTTATGTTCTACACTTATTGTGTATCTTTGTTTATAATATCTTTTTCCGAATTTAGATCCTTAGCATTACTTAAAGTGGCAAGAATTGTATCCCCACTATTTGTAGCTGTCTGCTTTTGCCCAGCATCTCAGAAGCAACTTCTGTAAAGGTGGGAGTTAGTTAAGGATGTACATTAGCTCCACATTGTAACTTCTTTCTCCATATCTTTAAAATATTGTTGTTGATAAGTCCATCAGAACGGTGCCTTGTCTTTGGCTACTGGATCTAAAAGCAATGGGTATCGTGTATTGGATCATTCTCAAATAAAAAAAAATAGCCTTGGTTTAATCAGTTTGGATCTCTAGTTGTGCTCCTAAAACACATCCATCATATCTCATGACTGTAGCATTTATATTGAGTAGCAAGACTTATACAAAACTCACCTGGGAAAATGTTCCACAATTTTTTGAAAGTCTTCTGACCTCCCTGTGGGTAAAAGCTTTGTCGACTTAAGGTTTTGGAGCACTTTCTTTTGACAGTTGAATGTGGGTTGACTCGGTGGAGTGTTTCTGTCTAATTTGAAGAGAAGCAGGGGAGTCAGGTGGAGAATTAGTGTGGGAAGAGAACAAGAAGCTCTCAGGTGTAGCCTGAACTCTCTGGTTCTCAGTGGTTGAGACCAGCAACGTGAGGATGTGTGGGCAATGGTAGAACAAATATTCAAATTTTCAGATTGTTTACTTGAGTAAAAGTAGCAATACCATGGTGTAAAAGTACTTTGTTACAAGTACATTCGAAATGTTACTTAAGTATGAGCATTAAGATACACTTAAAGTAGTAAAATTAAAATGTAGTATAGTTGAAGTATGAAGTAGCAGAAAATAAAAATACTCAAATATAGAAACTGTCAGAAAGAGCTCCAGAAGCGGAACTGATCTTCAGCAGCCCCAGTCTGGATCGAGCAGAATGCAGTTACACCTCTCAGATGACAAGACACAGTAATAAGTTCCCAGCGTTTAAACGTCATTGTTCATTGTTGTGCGTTCATGCAAATAACTACCGCAACAATACTATTATCGCTGGTCAATACTAATCCCTCCTAATTAATCCACTGCTGAGAATGGATACTACCTGGTGATTGCTCATTAAAGAGAAGTCTCAAAGAGGATTCACTTCTCCCTGTCTGATTCTCTGACCGGAATCAAGGTCCATATTTGTCCGCCATTAGAACTATTGATACAAGTGGACAGGAAATCCCCCGTGCTTCACAATATTTGGTCCTTCGAGCCGGATGTGGCAACAACAACAATATGGATGCTGCAGCAAGTAATGTACCGGAGACTGTGGATAGACCCAAGAGACAGAGTAAACCACCTTCTCGCCTGAGTGACTATGAATTGGGCTACCTACCAACAGCGGGCCCTCCTCCAGTCGCTTCCCCTCGCCCTAAAAGCCACCATGGAAGCAAATCGAGGAAAACGCCCCACAGCAGAACTAGCTCTCGTTCTACATCCAGTCGCCATTCCAGCATATCCAGTATACAAGCGCATTCTGCACTTTCAAGCAGTTAGGCAGCTTTAGTGGAGGAGAAAATCAGACAGCAGCAGTATGATGATCTACGTCAACAGATGGAAGAGGACACCTTGGCAGAAAGGGAGTACCAGAGACTACAAACACAAGCTAAAGAGGCTCAGCGTATACAAGAGGAGGCCCTCATAGCTAAAGAAGCCCTGACTAATCATTTAGAAAGACAGCATAAACTGAAAAGGGCTGAAACTGATCTGGAAGTAGCCAAACTGGTAAGCTCCCTGTTAAGCAGAGACTTAAGTTTGGACACGGCCAAAGCTGAGGGGCCGCCAGACCCAGTCGTGCCGCCAATACGGTCCCTGCATGCAAGCCAAGTCCAGCCCCCTTTGTTTCATCAATCACCTACACCTCCAATTTCAACGCCGCAACCTACACAGACTGTTCCAGTGGCACTGCGGGACTCAAACAGAGGTCAGTCAACACCCGAAGCCCCCCAACCAACATCAATGTTGAGTATGGCATCACGAGACCCAGCCCATTCATCTGCAGTTACATTCATACAAGCCCAAGGGAGTCCATAACTCGCACCATCAGTGTCACATGCCCTATGGCAACCCAGCTCAGTTATATTACCACCACCTGCATTTGCCCCTACGCAGCCATTAGGCACTAAATTAATGACACCAATGCCAGACAGTGTTCAGATCACACAGAACATTGGCACCTATTTCTGCCAATAACCTCCTATGTGAACACACCCATCTGCCCTCATCCATATCCTGCTGTTCCCCAAGCAGGTTACATACCTCAACCCGGAACAGAGCTTTTGATGGCAGCAGCCTATGGCATTCCTCGGCCCACTCTCCCAGTGTTCGAAAGTGGTTCAGAAAGTGACTTTGCTCTCCTGAAGTTAGCTTTAGATAACCTGTTAAGTCACCATACTCATGTTAGTGAGCAGTACAAATATCAAGTGTTATTGAGCCATCTGAAGTTTGCCAGTGCGCAGCAGCTGGCTAAGGCATATATGCATCACCCACAACCATACACGGCAGCCTTTCAAGCCTTACAGGATAGGTATGGACAGCCCCGCCAACTAGTGCAGTCCGAGTTGGGTACCATCATGAGTATGCCACCTCTCAAAATGGGCGATTTTCATGCTTTTGATTCATTCGCCTTATCTGTTCAATCATTGGTGGACATGTTGAAGACACTGGAAGGTCAGAACGGATATGACCTCATGTGTGGTTCCCGCCTTCTGGGTAAACTGCCACCAGCTTATAGAGACGGCTTTGTGGAGTACTGCCTGAGTCATGGCATCTTACAAACTGGTACAGATAGAACATATACACTGCAGGACTTGGCCAGTTGGCTGCAAAACAAGTCACAAGCTAAGTGTATCGCATGTCACACAGCAGCTATGTCCCAGCCTGATGTTACCACAACATATGGGAAGATCAAAGCCCATCAATACTATCAAGAGTGTTCAACACCAGTACTCCTGACAACAGAGGGATCAGTCAAGCCCCCTATTACAGCACGGGTGAAAGCTACTCCTAAACCAAAGCCCTATTGCCCCCACTGCGATAACCGAGACCATTATCTCAACTACTGCGATAAGTTCAAGAAGCTGACTATTGATCAAATCACCACCTGGATCACAGAGGGTAAACGTTGTTGTAAGTGTGGTAGGAATCATGCAGCTGACTCCTGTAACCTCAAGAGACCATACAAAATCTGCAAAGAGCTACACCTTACTGTACTCCACAACTCAATCAAAGACACCCCTAAAGAAGTGCTTATGGTGAGCTTGCCATCAACCCAGATCTACCTTGACGGACCAAACCGCCCACAGAAAGTCATGCTTAAAGTCATCAAAGTCCTCCTGCACAATAGAGACAAGGCTATGGAAGCTTATGCTGTCTTAGACGACCGCTCTGAGAGAACCATTGTTCTTCCTCAGGTGGTTAGGCAGCTCGGATTGAATGGGGCACCAGAGGTTCTCCCTCTACAGACGATCCAACAAAGCCACACTAACCTTAAAGGGTCCACTGTAACGCTAGAGGTGTCCCCCCTCACCAAACCTCTAATGAAGTATGTCATTCGCGATGCCTTTACTTCCCCTGGCCTGAGCCTTGCCGAACATAACTATCCTGTGGCAGCACTCCAGAAAGCATATCATCACCTGAGATCCCTGCCCTTGCAGCCTATAGACAATGTTAAACCAGTACTTCTCATAGGTTCTGATATGCCACACCTACTGACCCCTATTCTGCCAGTGCGCAGAGGAGCAGAGGGAGGTCCAGTAGCCATATGCACTAAGCTTGGGTGGGCACTGCAAGGCCCAATGTGCACGATTCAGCCCCCTAAAGGCTCGCAACAATGTCTGCACATAATGACAGCCCCGCCACGTGACGAGCTTCACCGACATGTGGAACGTCTGTGGCAAATTGACACCGTACCATACAATGAAAGGTTAATCACCAGATCAAAGCAAGATCAGCAATGCTATGACCTGTTGCAGACTTCAACTGTTAGAGTGAACGTGGACAATGTTCAGCGATATGCTACCCCACTACTAAGGCGTACCCCTGTCACTTTGCTCCAAGCAGGCCCGGAGGCTGTGCTCCCTAGTCTCAGAAACATCGAGAGAAAACTGGGAAAAAATCCTGAGCACGCCAACACTTACTGTTCCGAGATACAAAAGCTGGACTCAGCAGGTTACATTGCTAAGATGACGCCAGAGGAAGCAGCCAAATCCACAGAATCATGGTTCATCCCACACCACATGGTGCACCACAATGGAAAAAATCGAATAGTTTTCAACTGCTCCTTCCAGTACCATGGACAAAGCCTGAACGAACAACTCCTCCCTGGGCCAACACTTGGGCCATCTCTACTAGGTGTGATATTGCGGTTCCGGCAACACACAGTAGCAGTGAGCGGGGACATCAAGGGAATGTTCCACCAAGTGCGACTGTTACCTCGTGACAAGTCAGTACTACGATTCATCTGGAGGGACATGAATAAAGACGCTGACCCAGATATCTATGAGTGGCAGGTACTTCCATTTGGCACGACCTGCAGCCCGTGCTGCGCCATTTACGCTCTTCAGCATCATGCACAGGAAATCAGAGACACAATGGCCGGCTTAGTAAACCTTGTAGAAATATCATTCTATGTCGACAACTGTTGTCACAGCACTCCTGATCAAGATGAGGCCAAAGCCATAATAGACGGATTACGAGAGTCCTTGTTACGGGGAGGTTTCGAAATCAGGCAGTGGGCATGTAATATGCCATCTGTACTAAAACACCTCCCATCGGAAGCCCGATCAGCTAGCAGTGAATGTTGGTTGTCTCAGAGTCGTATGGAGCTACAAGAACCAACCCTCAGCTTACAATGTGATTGCCTTGACAACACCCTTGGGTATAAGAATCGTGTGTCAGAACCCGTTCAGCCCACTATGAGGAACCTGTATAAGACATTGGCAAGCCAATATGACCCCTTAGGGTTCCTCATACCCTTCACAACAAGAGCAAAGACTCTGATTGAAGATCTCTGGAAACAGAACCTCAGCTGGGATGACCCTATTGAACCCCTGCACCTGCGTGAGTCGTGGTTCACATGGGTTGCAGAGCTTCCCAATATCACAAAGCTTCAGCTCCCTCGACCCTATGCACCTGGGAAATCCGACACCGCTTCCACCTTTAGGGCCTTACACGTCTTCTGTGACGCCTCAGAGAGGCCTCAGATATGGCTCAGTCGCCTACCTTCACACCGCCGACGAGAAAGAGGAAGTCCACATCAACTTTGTCTTAGCCCGATCCAGAGTAGCCCCTCGCAGAAGACTATCCATCCCGCACTTAGAGTTATGTGCAGCTCTCTCCGGAGCTCAGATGGCTAAAGTGATACAAGCTGAACTTACCATTCCTATACACCAGGTCACATTCTGGACTGATTCAACTATGGTGCTGCATTGGTTAACATCAGAATCATGCCATTACAAAGTTTTCGTTGGGTCCAGAGTGGCAGAGATTCAAACCCTGACAGGCACCTCTAGATGGAGATACGTGGAGTCAGCTAGGAATCCAGCTGACCATATTACCAGAGGTCTTACACTAGCCGAGATAGAAGGCCCTCATATTTGGAGATCCGGACCACCGTTTCTGACTCAACCACAGGAGGTGTGGCCAGTGACACCTGCAGTTCGAACATGACCCGAACAAGATCAAAAGGGCTTCATTTGTCGGTGCAACTATTGTTGCCCCCAAGTTCGTTCCTTTGGACCTCAGTCAATTCAGAACTTGGAAGGACCTACTTCAAGCAACTGTTGAGTCCTGTGACGGGACGGCTATCACAGATAACTCATCAGAGGCCTCAAAGTACATACAGGCAGAGAAGCACCTCCTGGCACAAGCACAGGCCCATTCATTCCCAGAAGAACTTCGAGCGTTATAATCTGCACATTCTATCCCAAAAGATAGTCGGTTGAGTGCTCTCGCCCCAGAATATGATAAGGATACTAGCCTCATCAGAATGGGTGGACGGTTACATCACGTGGAGAATTTGCCAGGCGACGTCATTCATCCTATTGTCCTAGATCCCCGACATCACGTTACAAAGCTGATCATACAAGACCTAGATCAACAACTCAATCATCCTGGTACAGAGCGAGTGCTAGCAGAGCTACGGCGCAGATACTGGGTGCTTAGAGGACGTGAAACTGTGAGAAAACACCAACATCTCTGCTATGAGTGCCAGTTTTGGCGTGCAAACCCACAGAACCCACGGATGGCCGACCTCCCACCATGCAGGCTACGCCTGTTCAAACCACCATTCTTCTCAACAAGTGTAGACTGCTTCGAGCCCTTTAATGTGAAGATAAGTTGGCACCAAGAGAAAAGATGGGGGCTCCTAAGTGCCTAACAACCAGATGTTTACATCTGGACCTTCTTGAGCACCTGGACTCGGACGCCTTCCTTCTTTCTTTACGATGCTTTGTGGCCCGTAGGGGGGAGCCCTTTGAAATACTGTGCGACAATGGCACTAACTTCACTGGAGGCGACCATGAGTTAAGAAACTCCTTTAAGCAGATGTCTACTGAACTTCAGACACAACTGGCTAAACAGCAAATTCAGTTCTGTTACAACCCCCCTAATGCTCCACACTTCGGAGGGACATGGGAGCGTAAGGTGAAGTCAGTTAAGACTGCTCTACGAGTCATAATGCGGGAGCAATCTGTGCCTGAATCTGTCCTTCAAACACTGCTAGTGGAAGTTGAGGGCATACTCAATTCCAAACTGCTTGGCTACGTTTCATCGGACATTGCAGACCTTGACCCGGTGACCCCCAACATGTTACTCATGGGGCGCCACAACGCTTCCTTGCCACCAGCCTTTTATGACTCGAACGAGCTCTTGGGGAAATGCAGATGGCGGCATAGCCAGATCTTGGCAGATCAGTTCTGGACAGCCTTCATCCGCAATTACTTACCGGAACTACAAGGAAGGCAGAAATGGTGGGTCAAGTGGTGCTCCTGATTGACAACCAGCTCCCACAAGCTCTGTGGCCTGTAGGTACTGTAACAGAAATGTATAAGGGGGCCGATGGAAGGATTCGGACAGCCAAAGTTAAAGCCAAGGACAAGACTTACCTGCGTCCGGTTGTGAAACTGATACCCCGTCCTCAGATGAAGGATGACGATAAGGACTCATCAGACGGCCCTTTCTGAGGTCAACAATTATCCTGCTGATAATTGGGGGCGGCAATGTCAGAAAGAGCTCCAGAAGCGGAACTGATCTTCAGCAGCCCCAGTCTGGATCGAGCAGAATGCAGTTACACCTCTCAGATGACAAGACACAGTAATAAGTTCCCAGCATTTAAACGTCATTGTTCAATGTTGTGCATTCATGCAAATAACTACCGCAACAATACTATTATCGCTGGTCAATACTAATCCCTCCTAATTAATCCACTGCTGAGAATGGATACTACCTGGTGATTGCTCATTAAAGAGAAGTCTCAAAGAGGATTCACTTCTCCCTGTCTGATTCTCTGACCGGAATCAAGGTCCATATTTGTCCACCATTAGAACTATTGATACAAGTGGACAGGAAATCCCCCTGCTTCAGAAACCTCAAATTGTACTTTAAGTACAGTACTTGAGCAAATGTCCTTAGTTACTTTTCACCACCGTGTGTGGGCATCCTCCAGGATTTCTCCCACTCTGACACGGTGCTCTCTATTGACACTGTATGTTCTGCCCTTCAAAAAAATCTAATGCTTATTAAATAAATAGCCTTTTTAAGAAGAAGCTGGGTAGGAAGTTAAAGTTGTCTTTCATGCACAACAAAAACCCACTGTCAACTTATTCCCTTAACATTTGACATGGTGTATCTGCCTGCGAAATCTTCAATCTGCCACTTTGGGAATGGGAAAGCAATGAAGTCTAAATTTCAATCACCGACAACTCATCAGATGTGTTTTTATTTGCAGACTGATAAACCCAGTAAGCTGATTTCATAGTTTGCAGGTAAAAAAAACAAAAACATCTGGGAGTCTGGGTTAAAACTGGGCTAAATTAGGTTGTAAAGCGAAACTAATAGACATTCAGGTTAAATATAAATGCTGGACTACCTGTGTTGTTCCAATGACTATATGCCAGTGTGTACCAGGTTGTATTGAAAGCGTACATATCATGTAATCATAGCTGACCCATGTTTAATACTGTAACATTTTTGCCTTACCACTAACAATAAAAATTACACTTACTGGCCACTTTATTAGGTACACCTGTACAGTTGTATGCACTTCAATGCAACACTTCCGCTTAAAATGTTTCAATGTTTGGTGAAATTGCCATAAACGTTTAAATTCATGTATGTTTATTATTGAGGTCATAGTTAAAGGTGGCGGTGTTGTTCAGGACTACATCATATTTTTGTCCTCCCCAGCTACATACATGAGAAGGTCAGAGTATTAGGAACACCTCTGTTACCATCTTTCAAGATGTGAAATGTCCATTAACTGATTTGGGTCATGCAGTTCCAGCTGAAGACCTAAGCCTCACTCTGCCAGGGAAGCTGTGACTAATTTTTCAGAAACTCCTCTTTTATGATAGATAATCACTGGACTGAAGATATATTGTATGTGTATGTAGCTTCCAAAAATATACCAAGGCTTATTCAAGGAAGTCAGCAGGCTGGCAGAGTCTGACGTTGTACTTCGATCTGATTTGATCTGATTATGCTACAGTACATTCTCAGACTGTAATAACTTTGAATATGATCGGAGTGACACACTCCTTATTTAATCCCTCATGTTTGTGTGTCAGTGTGCGCGTGTGTCTAAACTAAGACCAGAACAATCCAGCAGAAGATGCTTGCCTGCAGGGCAATGTTTTGACAGTGTGGAGGAGTGGAGGATCCATGAGCCACTAATGCTGCTGGGATGTGGGTGGGACATAGGTGTCTTAGATAAATCATCAGTATTTTATCACTTACAAGTGTATGGTATAGGCTGCTGGTGTGTCTAATGACATAAATAAATAGACAAAGCACATAGCGTACTGATTTTCTAGTTTAAGATGCAGTTCCTCTGAGATTTTGTAAGTAAAGATTTATTATTGCAGCCAAATGATGACATAACATAATCCAGTTTGCATCTCTTAGCATCCCTCCACACTGACAACAGTACAGCAGGTGCCGTTCCCCATTGCCTAGCATGTTAATCAGATAGGATTAGACCTCAATTGAGTGCAAATGTGATGGAAAATGGCTTAAATTACAGGCAAAGCCCTCCGAGTGACTTCATTTGTTTATTCGGTCTCTCCTGAACAGACACATTAGTTAGGAAGAACAGAAATGTTCCTGATTTGGGGAGGGATGTAGGGAGTGAGAAACGATGGAAACAGGGATAGTCTGATGGGCTCAAGGCATCTCCTTGCTGTTTTTTGAGTGACATCTAATCAATGTTTGTCCCCCTGAGACATACACGACCTGGATGAAGGCAGTCTTGCTGGCATAGCAATAGGTGAGTATCTCTAGGACAGTTTACCTCCACAACCATCACAAGGTAAATAGAGTACTGGCTTTGGGACAGTTGTTTCCCCCTTTTCCTGTCACACCACCTCTTAACCTTCTCTAACACAGCATGGTTTTAAAATCCCCCCCCCCCTTGTTGCTTAATGCCTCTTTGCCAGGTACTTGTACTGTAGTTCCATTATCATTTTGATTAAAAGATGGTAAATAATCTGCCAGAGAGGACTAAAATCATTTCAGTGGATGAGGGAAAGGTGAAATGTTTCAGAGAGAAATGGGTTTGTGGCTAGGAGATGGAAGGAAAACAAACAAGTCTATAATGAGTGTCCTACCTTAGTAACTGTCATTGATTAGCCTTTATGCAAAGCTCTAAATCCTTCACTGCTAAGCTGAAGCTGTATCTGACAGCAGGAGATTGTACTAGTTTTAAAAGAATAGTTTGACATTTTGGGAAGGATGCTTATTTGCTTTCTGCTGCAGAATTAACAAGCAATTTAATATCAATCTCATATGCTCGTTACATATGAAGACAACAGCTAACCACCAGTCAGCACAGGTTAACACAAAGACTGAAAACAGAGAAACAGACCTCAGGTCAAAGGTGACAAAATCTGTATGCCAGGACTTCTAAAGCACTTAATACAATAACACATAATATATATTTTATTTAATTTTTCCAAAAACAAAGTGTGGGGGCAATGAGATCTGTTGCCAGGCAACCGGCGACGCATCCAGAAGGTTACTGGTCCTAGCCAAGAAACTGTCCAGTATATAACCCCTT
Organism: Monopterus albus; assembly: GCF_001952655.1. Taxonomy (NCBI): domain Eukaryota; kingdom Metazoa; phylum Chordata; class Actinopteri; order Synbranchiformes; family Synbranchidae; genus Monopterus; species Monopterus albus. Next base: position 939,009 of record NW_018127965.1, read on the forward strand.
GTGTGAATTGTTACTTTTATACTTTGTTTTTTGTGCCGATTAAACAAGCAAGATACAGCCTGTGAGGATAGTGAGCTGTATAGCTATTTATGAAATTCAAACATATTTTCTCCATTATCCCCAGTGATACAGTCTTTATTAGATAGCCTTTGTTTTATATGTACAGGTTTTGAGACTACGTGAACACAATGGAGGTGAAAGGTATTTAGTATGTGCTGCTTAGCGCTGGAACAAGTCTTCTGCTGTGAAGAATTTGAGTAACTATTAAGGTATGAAACATTGTGTTGCTGGAAGAGAACAACTGTGCACAGTTCCTTGGATAAATGAAAGTCAAAAAGATTTATTTTCACAAGCCTTGATACTGATCTGACTGCAGCGCTTCCTGGATGTGTGAATATTTGTGTTTGTTTGTGTGTGTGTTGTTTACTATAGAGCTGCATCAAGGCAGACATGGGCACAGAGAGACCTGAACAAACACACATGTGCCTCATGAATAGATAGTAAGGTCACTGGAAATAAGTGTTGTCCATGTGACAAGTAGAGAGACTGTCCTCTGTGGAAGAGAGGGGTAATTCTCTTTCACGCATCATTAGCTCTCCTCATCTCCTCATCTGTGGGTGAGTGTGTGTGTGTGTGTGTGTGTGTGTGTGTGTGTGTGTGTGTTCAGCTGCCGCCCGAGGCTGCTCATCAGTCCTGGTCCACTCGTCTCTGGACCATCTCATTTCTGTCTCATCTTTGTGCTGAGACCAGCCCGATCTCTGTCTCTCTCTCTTTTCATTTTTCACTACCTCTTTTGTTGTTTATTCTTCTTCCATTCCTCTTAGTGATGGAGAGACACAATCAGAGACACTCCTGCTTTTGGCTGACAGTCCATTTGGTGTTGGAAAAGTGATTTCATTTTTTTCCTCTCATTCAACAACCTTTATCATTTGTAGTGCAAAATAGGTTGTAATGGCCTCTCACTTCCATTCGCCTACCTGGGGTAATAATTGAATGAGTTCATGAGTAATGGGGTGATAATGGCATAATTGGTTGAAGAATTCGTGTGCGTTCTGTCCGATTGTTTGTGAGCCAGGTGAACATGTAGAAACCTTTTCACTTCCATTTTGACTGTCGGCTGCTAATAATACCTGTTTTGCTTCTGTCCCATCGATCATCATCATTTCAGTGATTACTTTGACAGCCACCATAATCATTAGTCTCTTAGTTGAGTATCAGTAGTCACATACCATAACCTCGCCGTGTCTTCTCTGTTTGATCTACATAATCTGGTTGGTCACTATGTATGAATATGAATACAGATATTTTTATAGCTTGTGATTCAGCTCAGGCAAGTTGGAACTGGCATTAGTTACTGGCAAAATTGGGAGTGTTTGAGCAGATGGCCACTTTTCTCTTTTGTAAATATGGTCACCACTGGAATATGTTATAACTGTGATGCCTTTAAGCTGCCACAGCTACTGCACCAAGGTTGATGAAACAGACCAGAACAAACTCGGCCTCTTTTCCATTTGCGAGTCAGTGTTTGAGTGTCATTTGTGCCTGTGTGAGTGACCGGGTAGTTTCCAAACATTAAGTGTATGAATGATTCACATACAAATTGGCTGAACTGATATCAATTATATGACATGCTAATTAAATAGCTGTATTAGTGGATTTACCCACAATGTTGAAGTAAATGTGTGCAAATGTTTTGCTTTGATTAATGTTGACATGCAAATTCATGCCATTTCCCACTAGTAAGTTGTCTTGACAGCACAGATGTCTAAGATAGAGGAACCCTTTGTAGCATATTAGATGCGTTGCACTTTCCTCCTCTGTCATATAAACTGCTCCACAAAAGAGAATCCATCCATCCATTTTCTGCTGCTTATCTGGAGTCTCGTTGTGGTGGCAAAAGAGAAATGGTTTGCAAACAGTTAGGAGACAGGACTCGATGGTATGAATATGTCTTGTATAAATTGTGTGAACTTATTGTCCTGTTATCAACCAGGCTCGCAGGCTGAATGAATTTAGTGCCTGTTAGCACAGAGATTTTTTATTTTCCTCTTCAATGCAGATTTTTATTGAAGGTAACGATGTGAAACTTTAGAAACAAAATGCCGGGAGAAGTAAATAATGAAGTACAGAGAAAGAAGGCTTACCTGTAAGTTCACCAGTCACAACAATTCATCAACCAGCTCTGCAATTAGTCACTAGTGTTTTGCAAAGATGTAAAGGTTATTTTTGCTGTGCCACTTTTAGGTGTGACCTGGCCTTAATATTGGAAAAGGAGTTTTAAGACAACCAGTGCTAAATCTAGGTTTTCACTTATTTCTGCTTGATCAGTAAGTTTTGTTGCATCCTCATTTATTGTAATTTCATAACGGCAAAGATCTGAAGAGCTGGGCAGGGCTCAAGTTGCATACTGTAGCTTTAATTATGAAATCAGAACAGACCAAGTTAAAATTAGTCCTCATTAAGCTGCATTGTGAGATTTTAAAGGATTAACAATTGTTCCAAAGAAATAGAAGACAGGTAGTTTGTTGGCCAGAGCCTAAGAGAATAACACCAGAATCTTAGTACAAAAAGCTCTGCTGGTGTTTAAAGTGTTTGCAGACTCTTGTAGCCTCTGAGTAGTCAGAGACAGAATGAGTTCTCAGTGGCTTGCTTAACCAAATTCCTATGTTGTCACTACATGTCCCATGGCTGCCTCAGGTATGGAAACGTATAAAGGGGACCCACCCATGCCATTAATCGGCCTTAAATGGAACATCCTTGATGATGAAGTCAATGGAGAAGCTCGTTAAAAGGGAGACTGTAGATACATTGTTGGATAGCAAAAAGGTGGAAAATGCTGCCAGACTCTTGTTGAATTTCCTGTACAAACATCTGCAGAGGCAAAAGACCCCAATGTCAGATTTAATTCCATTGACTTTTCATCGGCTGTCAAAACTATACACTATCAAAGTTAGTTGATAAGATGCTGTCATATTTCTCTTGCTCCTGAATTCTTGTGGGATGGATCACTCAACCCAGCAAGTCAGAAACAGGCTGTAGTTAGAACAACTCTGCTCCTTCATGGCTTTTCCTGAGGGCTTGAATTTTTACTGAAAGTGTTGGTTTGAATTTCTCAATCTTCTCCCTTGAATATAGGAGAACATCTGCAGCTTGCTAATGTTTGATATTAGATAAAAGAAAAATATACAGTATCAGTCTAACACTAGTTGATATTCCATCCATGCCAGGTGGCCACGATGGGTGGATAAGCTCTGGGGTTTGCTTTTTTCCCCAGAGAGAATCTCGCTTATCTCTGTATTTGCCAGTATTGTCTATTTCTCTGTGTGACCATCCAGGTGTCAAGCGTGTACAGTGAAAATTAGATAAAACAAGTGAATTTATTTTCCAGCAAAACACCCTAAAACCGATGAAAAATAAACCGGAGAGCAGAGGAGACGGACTCCCAGTATGAGGCCAGTATGTTGTTGGACTGCTGCTGGTTTTAAATCGTACTCACTAATGATCCAAGCAGCAGCATTAAGCCACTATCAGCTTTCGGTGTGACAGTATAGCCATATATCACACAGCACCTTAGCACAGCTGATTACTGTGACACCAAATGACATTCTCACTTGTCACCACCGTGTCCACAATCCACCAGACTACTCTAAGAGCGGATCCTGTTTAACATCCGCTGTAGGTCAACAACAACAGCTCGTCATTGTGTCACAGTAACCCACCGTGTTAAACGTCTGGTAGCCTGCCAGGTTGGAGGGGTTACGCAGAAGCTGTATTTCTTTACGGATGATTGTAAAAGTGGCATGCAGCAATCAAAGTGATTCTTCAAACTCCACTGGCAGCCCATTGTTTTGGTTTTTATACAGTATAATCAGCATATTTATTTGTTTTATGTATGTATTTTTAATTTAATTCCACTTTTTACTGGAAATATTTTCTGCCAGAACGGCTACAATAACAAATGCTTTGGGGCATAAAATCAATTTAAATTGATCTTCTCATTTAAATAGTTGAAAATCAGAGTAAATTCATCTGAAGAAAGTTACTGCATAATTTACAATTACACTCATAATTTACTGGACTGCATTGTTTCCTTCTGCACCACATTTTATTGTGCGCTCAGCAGGACCTGTAGTGCTATATACATCTCTGCTCTCTCTAAAACGTTTCATTAACGCTGGGACCTGTATATCTGTGCCCTCACCATGCACTGGCTCCTCAACATCTCCTGCTCTTTTCTCAACAACTAGAAGATGATCCTCTGCTTCTAAATAGCTAGATGGTTTATTCCTCTGTAGCGATTTAGTGTGTGATCTACGAGCACCAGTGGGCTATGTTACTACCACTAAGATGATGATGGAGAGGGCCTATGATCCTAGCTGTTATTCCAAAATACATTAGGAAACAGACACATAACCAACAGTGAATTGTCTGTACAGCCATAAAGAGCATGCAAATTCTGTTTACTGCCAAGTGCTAAATAACTGATATGGTGATAAAACTATTCCTACTAGAGCCATTTCAGCTGTTATGGCTGACGTGGAGGCAACAGCAGAGTGTTTTTCTATTAATAGCTTCATAATTGTGAGTGGCAACCTGATTGATTCACTTCACTTTCTGTAACAGCAATTGACACAATCATATAAATGTGTATGTTCTCACACACTCATTTTATGAACACAGACTTCTTCACACAGTTTCTCAGTGTTAAAAGTGTCTGCTACATAATTAGCCTAGTTTAACAGCGTTAATAGGTTTCTTGGGGCCTTTTACGTGCTGATAGAAAAGGAGGAAGAGGTTGCAAAGAGGGAGGGAGAGGGTTTATGTGCTGGTGTAGGTGTGTGCTGTTATGTAGAAATGCAGATGGTATTTTTAGGGCTATAACATTTCTTTACACACATACATAGTACAACATCTTTTCTCATGAGTCTACGCTGACCCTAATCTTAGCAGGTCCCCTGAGCTCCATGTGATGTTTTGCTGTTCAGACTCAGATCTGGTCACAGTGCAGGAAGGAATGTTTATGAGGACAAATTCATATTCTGGCTAATTTGTCTTTTACAGCAACATGGCGATTTCTATAAGCATCACCAGAAGGACTTCAGTAAGGTGTGTGTAGTGTTTTTAGCAAGTGTGGGTGAAGAACTCTGTGTGTGTTGCTGTAATTGCACTCCATCAGTCATGGCACAACCACAGTGTCTCCCGGACCAGCCGTGTTTCTCTGCGCTAAAAGGTTGCACGTGACCCAGATACCACACAGAGGTTCCTGCAGACTGATTTATGGGTGTGAACGCCTCTGTTCATTTATCTGTTTTGCTATGCCTGCTTACTTTAGTTCATAAAGTCTGATCATGCTTGTGGCCCCTTTTTGGAAAGTGTACAAGAAGTTTTTATGCCAGAGTGTCAGAAGGTTAACAAAGCAGCACACTTTCTAATCAAAGACTTGGCACGGATGAAACTCGCATTACCTGGGTGAGCCCAGTGCTGTTCACCCTCCAACCTCACTTCCACTGATCTCCATCAATGTGTTTTGGAGCCTCTGCAGTGGCAGCAAAGTGCATTCCTGTTCTGATTGCTCTGAATGTGTTGATCACAGCAAGTGTAGAGCACAGGCTCACACACGCTCACATACGACCATAGACCTGATGATGAATCTCTGCCATACATGTGCAGCACATACTTAGGGTACCATATGTGCTGTAGTTCCAAAATGTTCGACACTTTCCCTTGATGCCACAAAAATAAAATAAACCGTAGTGTTTTTAAATGGATGCTTGGTCACTTACATTAATCCTTGTATTAAATATTGATAGTTCTCCCAAATGGATTAGCTGTGTGAGTGTTTTGTTCTCTAATATGGGTATCTAAAATAAAAATGAACCAGAGTATAGTTTTGCTAATGCCGATTTTTTGCTGGGAACAAACAGTCTTTGTGGCTGCGAGCAGCTCATTTGTCACACTCAAATATGTATATCCCCTTGCTATAAACTTGACAAAACGTCTGGGAGACCAAGATTTGATTAAATTAGATGACGTCAGGGATCCATACATGGCAAAGCCTCATGATCAAAGAGCTGTAATACAGTTGAATATTACTGTAAGTGACAGCTGCATCTGAGTAATGGCAAGGATGTGTGTAGTCTGAGAGCCACTTGTGTGTCTTTGTGGTAGGTGAGATGTAAAGTTTGGTTGACTTGAAGCAGGCTTAAAAAAAAAAAGATGAGGGCCCATGGCTTCTTTTAAGAGGACACAGATTGTTTGTTTCAGCTTTAGTGTTAAATACATCCCTGTCAGAGACATGAAGGGAATTCATGCTTTGAGTATAACCTAAGTATAGCCGGTAGTAAGTCAGACTTGTTTCCAGTGCGTGTTGGACTCCGGCAGGGCTGCCCTTTGTCACCGGTTCTGTTCATTATTTTTATGGACAGAATTTCTAGGCGCAGCCAGGGGCCGGAGGGAGTCCGGTTTGGGGACCACAGGATTTCGTCTCTGCTTTTTGCAGATGACGTTGTCCTGTTGGCCCCATCAAACCAGGACCTCCAGCATGCACTGGGGCGGTTTGCAGCCGAGTGTGAAGCGGCTGGGATGAGAATCAGCACCTCCAAATCCGAGGCCATGGTTCTCAGCCGGAAAAGGGTGGCTTGTTCCCTTCAGGTTGGTGGAGAGTTCCTGCCTCAAGTGGAGGAGTTCAAGTATCTTGGGGTCTTGTTCACGAGTGAGGGAAGGATGGAACGGGAGATTGACAGGCGGATCGATGCAGCTTCTGCAGTAATGCGGTCGATGTACCGATCCGTCGTGGTGAAGAAGGAGCTGAGCTGTAAGGCGAAGCTCTCGATTTACTGGTCAATCTACGTTCCGACTCTCACCTATGGTCATGAACTTTGGGTCATAACCGAAAGGACAAGATCCCGGATACAGG
>NW_018127965.1:954237-957838 GCF_001952655.1 Monopterus albus
AGGGAGGTCTGGGCATCTTTGCTTAGACTGCTGCCCCCGCGACCCGGCCCCGGATAAGCGGAAGAAAATGGATGGATGGAGTATAACCTCATGCAGACATGGACAAGGGGCGCCCACGTGTTCCTGTTCATACTTCAGATCAAGAGTCTGCCTTCTGTCTGCGTACGCCAACGATTTACAAGCATTGTGGCACATGTGCAATCAGGGCTTTTTCTGTGCAGACTGTCTGCGCAGCCACAGCTTTTGGCATATATGTGGACGTCTGCATAGACTCTGCCCAGACCTGAGAAGATGCAGATGTGCAAAGCATTAATTACCTTTTAGTGTTACAACTTTCAAGCTTCTCGAAATTGGCTGTAAAGAAGCAAAAAAAAAAAAAGAAGAATTAGTCTTTTTTGAACATGTTCAAAGCATTCGTTGTAGCCATACTTTAAAGTCCTAAATTGTGATGAGTTAAATGACTAATAACATTGTTTCATTAACTTCTTACACTATATCAAATCTTCTAAAATATTTTGAAAATAACTTTAGGGTTTGATAGTGGCTTGCGATGCAAAAACGTTATGCTGATTTGAAGACGGTGTTACCATTTGCACATTGTAATGTGAAAGGAATTGCTCATGACAACCAACAGAGTATTATAATCCAGCTCCAGTTACCATCAGCTATCTAGTAGTTTTAACCTCCTTTAGCTCATTGTTTCGGTTTTCTGGCCTGCAACTCTGCTCTCTTTAAACTTCTTTCAGGCAACCAAAGTTAACAGCAAACTTGGTGAGCATAGATTAGTGGAGCATTTAGAAGCTAAAGCGTCAGCTATTTCCACTGGGAAATGAAGTCCAACCACCAGATAAAGCTGAATATTAAACTTAGTGTACCAAACTTAGTGGCCAGAAACATGACTCCATGTGAATGCTGGTGTTGCTTAGTTTGTGCTGCTTGAATAAACAGTTGTTTGCCATCTAAACCTTTTAACAATGGCTTTAACAGATGTTTGGTAGCTTGTTCTGTTGCCCTCAAGTGGCCAAATGAACCAAGGTAGCCAGCTGAAGCTTTTTTTTTTGGTGGATATTATCACTGGCTCTAGATTACAGATAGGTATTGTTGCTTGCATATAAAAGAGTATTTTGCACATAAAACATATCGAGACTGCCAATCTTTTTCTTTTTGCTCTTATGCTATGTCACTGTACTCATCTTCCTTGTTCTGTATCCATCTCCTCTAATTTCTTTCTTCTTCTTCATGTTCTCCTCTAAGTAGCACAGCAACATGCAGTAAATATTGAATCCTTGCAGGCCTGGAAATCTTTCCTCCTGTTGGAGATGGTACTGGGAGTGTGACAGGGACTGACTGATGCAGAGACAGCTTACTGGCACGAACAGCTTGCATGCCAGCATCAGCACCATAGTTGAGCCGTGAATAATACAGTTAGATACTCACCACAACACACACACACACACAAATAGATACTATATGTGTCTGAATCACAGTCAATTACCCACATGCTGAAACAGCATTTCAGCAGCAGCAGAAGTGCTATATCTGCCTTTATTGGGCCAGCTCTGCTTTAGTTTTTTCCCTGATACCTCTTCTTGCAGTGATGATGGGGTGTGAATGTGCATATGTTCTATTTTATGTATGTATCTCATTTGAAATCATGGCCATCCTGTAAATATTCAACATTTGCTTTGAGCCAAACTTGCTTGGGTGTTTGTGTGTGTTGCATAAATACCCCCACTCTCACTAAATAACATTTGTTTACAGTGGAACCAGCAATTTGTCAGTGTATCTAACGGCATGTGAGAGGGACCGACTCAGCTCTCTGTCTAATGAATTTCCTTCAACTAAGCTAATGTCATTAACGACAGGTAGGGATGAGGCTAATGCAATCAAATCCTCACAGTAATTACAAGTCTCCCCAGGCTGGCCCAGATACGCCACACCAAAGAAAAGAAGCAGCTCATTAGGAATTCTTGTAAGCAGTACAATTTTGGCATCAACAAAGGTGCCTCCTCCCTTGAAGGTATTATCAGGAACAACCAGTGACAGGGAATACACAGGTTGAATGTGACAGCTCGAAATCTAGTAAAAGCAGAGCACATTATGGGGAAACGGTGTCAGTATCAGCCAGTCACTGCTCAACATCTTACTCTTAAACTCTGAAAGTGTCTACAGCATGTTAGCAACACATCAAGCTGAAAGCAGGAGGAGGGAACCTGTTAAGGTGAAATGGATTGGTTTAATACATGAAGTTTCACATAGGTTGGGTTCTCATGTAATTGAGAGCAGAGTAAAACAAAAATAACGTAATTAGGTGCGCTTGTACTGAGGGTTATCCTGTCAGTTTCTTCTTCCTTTTTCCTCTCCTTCATCATCTTTGTCTTCTTTGTGTGATGGCACTATAATTTGCTTATTGCATGCTGCACCTGTGCCTAACTCAAGGCAGTCCATTTCCTCCCATCTCCATCAGTTGTACCATCCAGGCTAGAGCTGCCTCCCTGCTGCCTGCACAGTGCATGTAATACCTGTTTGTCACACAAACTGCGTGGGAAAATTACATGGTTCTGTCACTGGCGTATAGGAGCTTGTATAGGCCCTGTAGATAACTACTGGAGCGTATATGACAATAATTGCATTGGTGTCTAGAAGGGATGCTTTGATTATTTTATCATTTTTTAAAAAATATATATGCAAGACTATTTCTTATCTGAAAGCAAAAATCCATCTACTGTCCCTGCAAAATCTAAGTCTAGTCAGCTCTTAATTAATCCCATTCCCCAGACATCTGACAGAACACCTAAATCTGATACAGCTAGTTGTAATTTGATGTAATTTATAGCTGGAATAACTGAAAGATTACCGTCAAATATTTTCCTGGGGTGGGTGGTATATGGTAAAAGTGAATGAAGGGGAAGTTGGCACTAGTAGGTACTAATAATTCTCTGAGTCATTTATGTTTAAGGCAACGGTGGTGAATGTCCTTGATGCTATTTTTGAATCTAGTCATCAGAATAACTCAGTTTGTGCCAACACAACTGGCATGGTTCTCAACTGTCACCTTTATGTTTACCAGCTCAGCCAACAGATGCCTCCTGGGAGTAAGATGACCCCTTTTTAAGAAATCAATTGGATTTATTCCAAGTTGGAAACAAATTATTCAACATGTCTTGCAAATATTGCCCTTGACTGTAACAACACTGTTGTTTAGATGTTACACAAGGTGTTTTAATGTTTGCTGAAGCAGGCAGAAACTGATAAGAGGTTGAACGCACATTTTGAGGACTCTACCGTTCTTGTGGGAACCAGATAGTCCAGATCAAACCAGATGCTGGCCCCCACTGTATAAATAGTTGAATTTTAGGGTGATTGTTTGGTTTAAGATTGAGATAAGGTCAGGTTTAGGTTATGGTTAGATAACCATAATTACAAGTAGTGGTTAAGTTTTTTGGAAATGAATGTAAGTCCCCACATGGAATGAAAACACGTGTGTTAGTGTGTGTGCGTGCAGCTGGTTGACTGTGCAGCATGTGTGTATGTTGTGACTGTGGTTTGTCCCATGTCTAAGTATATCTGGTGTTGTATGGAACCTCGCCCAGTGTCTGTG
>NW_018127965.1:957855-966630 GCF_001952655.1 Monopterus albus
ATGAGAACAAGGCAAATATGGGTCTGTTTTCCTGCATGGGCTAACTTTAGCATGCTTGAGGCAGACGGATGTTTGGATAGTAGTGCAAAAACTGGAATGGTCTGTTTTTGCGGTTGAAAAATGAAAAGGGCCACACTGGATGGAGTCCGCCTACTCGCCACAGTGGTTGTGTGTCTTCTGTGAATTGTAAAACCTAGCTGGTGTTGGGCATTGAATTCTTATGCTTGGTTTCACTGGGTGCATGACACAAGCACAGGAAGGCAAGTCAAGTGAAATATGTAATTTAATAATAAAACAGTGGAAAGAGGCTTAACACAGAACTAGTGCTTGTGAGGTGCTGGAGACAAGGTACAAGGCTGTTGGACAAATGTTTGTGAGCCACTGTTTTAAGTGGGCATGGTCTCCACCATAACCTACTGTAAGGTGTCTTTTGTGTCTCAGAACTCTGCAATTGCTCCAAACAAAATGAATAAAAATAGTCTTTTATTAAACCAGTTTTTCTGGCAGTGAATTATAAATTGATGTGTTGACGCTGGGTGTGCAGGTTTGTTTGTGTGTTAAATAAAGTGGCCATCCTTATTCTGATACCCTCTGTCTGATGTGCATGTGTACCTGCACAGGTGCACACATGTACACACATAGACCTAAAACAGCTTCAGTGATAGGATCAGTGTGATGCTGTGTAAATCTTTTCCCAGTGAAACCTTGTTTTTTTTTTTTTGCTAGGACACACTGGCACACGTCCATACACGAGCAAACAGAAGTAAACACCCACACAGTGAACAAATGACCTCCATGTGTGCTGCCAAAGACCTGCTGCAAACAAAGATTAGAGAGAACACATGAATTTATGTGCCACTGCTTTTTATTTACTCTTGGGATCAGGCTGGGCGTTTATAGGTACGGCAAACACCCAGTCCTAGCTTTCGACTCTCGTACCGGCCACATGATAGTTGAAATTTCTTTTTTCCATGAGCACACAACAGATTCCTGTATAATTACCTCCATTAAATAATCATAGCCTGGACTTTACATAATCAATGCTGATGCACTGGACACAAAGCCGTGGAGTTTCAAAACCCTCAGGCTTGTTCTGTAGTCACAGCAATGACAATACGGCAGTGATCACAGTAATGAAGCTTTAATTATGTCAGTTATATACAAGCCTTTGTGTTCCCTTCCAACCTATTCTCATCGCTCGTACTTTTTAATGTGTCTCTTTCTGTCTCTCTGCCATCACTCACCTGATGTGATGAAGTTCTCCAAGCTCTGGTTGACTGTCAGGAATGTTTTGATCCCTACCTGTCTGGTACACATCAGAAGTCGCGTGTTCTTGCCCACAGTCACGTTCCTTACAGCTCTCATTGTCAGGGCCACTTAATGGGGAGGAATTATGGCTGTTGGTCTTTGCATCAAACTGTTTAAACTGGAGTCTTTTCCTGTGACTTAACCTTTACCTTTTTCCTTCATGCACGTGCAACCGCCTACCTCCTCTGTGCAAAGGCCAGTCCATGTGCTTTGGGTAGTAGAGGATATATTTAGTCAAGTCTAAATCCCAACTGTGGCCACAGGGGATGGCTGGGAGTGTTCTTCAAGGTGGGCTGGTGGTGAGAGCTGGGGAAAGTGCTCTAGTATTTCAGGATCAGGGAGCAGCAAACACCACATCATAAATAGTTTTTTTATTGCCGAACCGCTGCACTGGGAGAGCGGGTTTCTCAGCAAGATCACAGCAGTGATCAATGGTTCCTATGTGCTGAGGGAGGAAGGTGTGCGATGAAGGTGGGGTGGGGGTGTTACATCTGACAGCAGGAACAGCGGGCATAGCGAGGCTGGCAGAGCCTCCTGCCCTGTCCTGTGTCAGCCTACAGATCTCTGTGTGCAGACACAGCATTGTCTCACATAGCATCTACTGAGAGCTTGTCTCGTTCACTCTCCAGGTGTGAAAAACTTCCTAGTGAAATACAAAGCATCCAGGCCATTGTTTACTTTTGAGTAAAGACCTCATGTGGCATCCACGTCTTTGACTTTGTCATATTTTTCTAAGTGAGTACCGCCCAGTTCACATCAATGGGAAGAAACCAAAGTGAAAAAACTAAACTAAATTATACCAATCTAATGCAAAATTTCACATTTAATACTTAAACTAACACTTACCTCACTTTTAAATAACAGACCTAAAAACAAACAAACAAAATGTATTTTCTCTTACCAGTAGATTGGAAACATGAACATGTTTTCCTGTAACAATGCGACTCGCATTGAAAACACAGATGGTGTTGCAGGTACAATACTTTTCCCTTTGCACTCCCCAGTTTTTGTGTCATATCTTGTGAATCTTCAGGGCTAATTTTAGTTACAACAATTTGCTCAAAAGCAAAAATCACTGTTAGAATCCAAAATGAAACATTCAGTTGTTTTATAGTGAGATGATTTTGTCTGATCTGTGCCATACTGGTCTCCACAGTAATGGTCATATGTATGCCATCTATGCCGGTAGCTAAACTGTATCATAAAATGGTAAGCACAAGGTCCAGACTTACTTTTGCAGGCTAGAGGCAGAATGTGCTTTTTATCTATAAAACCATGAGCAATCTTAATAGCTTGTTATACCGTATCTGAATATCGTTGGATTTTATGTTCTACATGTTTATGATAGAGAGCAGAAGGATGTAATGTTCTCTGTATGTTGTGTTCTCTAGGTCCTCACTGAGGGTTTTGTTTTTACAACCATGCTAATTTAGGCTGGCTAACTGAGTAGTCTGGCCTGAGTGTGAGGGGGTTGCGTAGTTAAGGACCACAGAGATTTTTAAATTCAGTGCCAGAGAGCAGCATTGCTTAAAGCTTTTGAGAAAACATCTGATGGAGCCTCTTGAGTGCTCCCAGATTGGCAACCTGAATGGTAGCTTTCATGGCTGCTGCTTGTCCTAATGTGTTTTTGAGCACTGTGCATGTGTCCACAACTGTGTGTGTGTGAGTAAGTGTTAGCAGTCTGGGTGTTTACGTAAAAAAACTTGAGGTAGAGGCAAAAAGCCAGGAGCAGAAATGCACAGCTGGGTGTATTTCAGGGACTTTTTCCAGTGGTGATGTTTCAATCCTTGACAGAGCTGTCGTAGACCTGCCTTTTCATTTATTTATAGAGACAGTAGCTGCATATGAAATAAACACTTGTTCTCGCCGTCTGTCCCGGGAAGGGTTCTTGGCCATAGCCGTTTTAATAGAAGTGTCACTTTACTTGTCTCTTTCCATATCACTACTGCTTTCCCATTAACCATATATCCAAGTCAGGTTTGCTCAGGTCTGTACAGCTAGGTGTACAAACAACATGGATGGGGGGTGTGTTCCAGCTTAAAAAATGCTTCACTTGTATATTTAATGCAATTGCAGTTATGTAGTTGTATCCGTAATTCAGCTGTTGCAATTTGAACATCATCAGAGCTGTGTAGACCCTAGACTCCCACATTTTCTCCTGTTTGCCTGTCTGATCCAGGCACCGCTTGGCTGAGGTCCTCTACAGAGGCAGCACAACTACTGCGGCAGTATTTTGGCTCGCAGTGGTGCAAAAACAGCGAGGAGTCATCACAAGTGAAATACATTGACAGAGGGGCCTCTGTGGTCCTCAGAGGGCCACACTGCAGCACTCTGTCTCCCCCAAGTGGTGCATCGTTGCAGCCCAGCACCACTTGGCCTGTACAGTATGCAGCTGTGCCCAGTTTGTCTTTTCACTGTGACGTCTTCATGAGTGTATGTGTGTCACAGTGTTTGGAAGGTGCTGACAAGCATGCCTTACATCTGACAGGAGCAGTATCCGATGGCACACACTCCTCTACAGATGTTTGAGAATCAGAAGTATTTTTGCCCGAGTGTCCTCTGTGGCTATCAGGTTCTAACAAACCACATCTTTGTATGCTGGGTGAGCCAGGTCAGGCCACTTTAGGGATAATGATACCTCCATCCACATGTGATGGGATGCATGGCCTCACTTTATTCCACGCTGTGCTACACATGCTAGCACTGCAGTGCTCTGTAAGGGGGAAAGCGCATCAGACATGTGCTCTTTATTAAAAAAAAAAAAAAACTTTGAGCATGGAGTGGTCTGACACCTGAGCTGTAGAGTGAATCTCTAAGTGTTGTTCTTTCTTCTTTTTCATTGTGTTGTCCTTCCTTTTGTATTTATTCTGTCCTCTTCTTCTATCACAGGTATGAAACGACCATTCAGCCCATCAGCTCTGCCAGTCATTGAGCTGGAGAGGAGGGGGTTTGGTGGCGGGCTGGCAGTTCACATGGATGCAGGGTCTGGCTGTGATGCACAGGATGACGGTGCAGTACCAGATGAGGAGTCACCAGGGGGCACCCTACCTTCTGTACTCCACAGACCCAAAAGGGAGAAGAAACAGCGGAGCTACACGTTGTGTGATGTCTGCAACATCCAACTCAACTCGGCTGCGCAAGCCCAGATTCACTACAACGGCAAATCCCACCAGAAGAGACTCAAGCAGATCAGCAACGGCAAGACACCAAGCAACACAGGTAGGCCTGAAACAATGCTTCACTGACCATTTGGTGGTTTGTTTTTTCTTACAAAAATTGATATTAATGCAGAATATTGGATAAAGTTCTCTGGAAAAACACTGTCTAGCACAATAAGGTAATGCAGATTAACAGAATCCCACACACTGTTCACAGTGCGCTGTCACCAGTGTCTGTGTGCCAATCCCCCCTACTGGTATTCATTCACTCAATATTCAGAAGTTAAACAAATTGGACTGTATTTGCTGAAATGTGCTCAGACAGAGCCTTGGGCTGAGGACACACACAAACACGCCAAATGAGTGCTGGTTGTGTTTGATGGTTGTGTTCCTGGGAGTGATACAGCTGGAATGAAGTTGACCATTTAGTCATTCAAGTCACAGCCTTGATTAGGACTCCGCTGTGAGAGAATCAGTCTCTCAGTTAAGTTTGGCCTGTTTATACTAATGTCTCTATTTTGCTCTTCTGCCTTGCTCAAAGAACACACGCACTCACGCAACTTACCTGCACAAAACATACAAGAAAAGCATGCAGACACAATAAGCTCATGCATTCCTGTAACGACAGGTTGGCTGAAGACTGAGGGGTCACAGTTGTATATGGCTGCTTAGTTGGTTCTTGGCAGGGAGAAACATGGTGACTCTGTTTGTGCACAGTAGTTTTCTGAGCTGGCCTCCAGAAATACACACTGCTAACAGGACCTAGTAGATAATCTCATGCTTGTGCGTTTCTTTCTGTGCATTTGTGTATTTTAGTCTGTGTTTCTAAAACAGCTTTGTTGCGCCATTTGAAACAGTTTTCTAACATCAGGATGTTAAAGGAAGTGGAATAGTCTAATCCCAGTGATAAACCTATATGATTATGACTCTGAAGTGATGCAGTATTTCTAAGGCAGCAGTGGACTTATGCTCAAGGAATTCGGCTTGTTCGGGACAACTGGGGAGTGAGGATCAGATATCTTTGAGCAGCCTAAGGAACTGATTAACAGTCATGACAGTCAGTCAAATCACTCTTTCAGTTGTCCTTTATCTGACAGCAGGCACGAAAACATGACGAAGGCAATACTTGGCTTTATTGAAGCAGAAATTTAACAAGGAGGAGCAGGTGTGTCATCAGCAGTTTGTCAGAAGTGTAAATGTAGCATTTAGCTATTTGCTAAACAAAAAGAAGACATTTATTTTTCTGTGCAGCTAAATATTTAGATATTGTTCTGAAAATGTCACTGATGGAAAACCTGTCAACAGTAAACAGTGCTTTCCATTTATCTTTATTAGTTTGATCAAGGCTTAAGGTCAGCATGTAAATGCTCAGTGCTGAAAACTAGGTTCTAGCTTTTGTACACAAGACTTTTTCACATGTACGTGTCTTTATGTCTTATACTGTATATGCATATGTGTCTGCATGTTTGTTTATTTCTTGTTTTTTACATAGAAACATCTGGATCAAATCCACATACATAGCATTTTAAAGTTTCAAATTCAACTTTATTTGTATAGCGCCAAATCACAACAAAAGTCACCTCAGGACACTTTACAAAGTAAGGTCTTTACTATTATTATAGAGGAAAACCTAACAAATCCTCCTTGAGCAACAAGTGTTGTTTGCAATGGTCATCTCTAGATAGGCCTTTATTGTATTATTATTATTTGTATTAATGCAAAACTCAAGAAAACGTATACAAAACAGCACAACAAACAACATAACAGGGCCAAACAAGTTCTGCACCAGACCTGGACTGGTGGTATTTTTCAAAACAAGACATAAATATGTACTCCATCTTAAAAGGGATGTTATCCTTTTAACAAGATAGGAAAAAATTCCATCCATTCATTTATTAATACACACCATCCACAACATTTAAGTCCTGGCTCTGTCTGTTTGTATGCCTCTGCCAACCAGTCAAACTCACGGGAACGGGACAGACGTGAGGTCACTGTGAACTTGACCTTTGACCACCAAACTCTATTCAGTTCATCCTCGAGTCCAAGTGGACACTTGTGACAAATATAAAGAAATTCCCTCAAAGTGTTCCTGACATATCACCTTCACAGGAATGGGACAGACAGATGGGCAACCTGAAAACATAAAGCCACGGCTAGTGCTGGTGTGGAGGCATAAAAAGACTAGAGATTGACCACATTAGTTCAGAACAAATCAAAACTCTTTTGTCAGACATATTTTAACTGTTGAAGCAGATTCACAGTGGTAGACTTCTAGTAGTAGTAGTAGTAGTAGTAGTAGTAGTCGTCGTCGTAGACTACTTTGTGGGCTTGTCTCCTCAATGCTAGGTCTTTGATTACAAAATAAACACAGACTGATCAGTTGAGTTACATGTCAGGAGTCAGCTTCTCAGCTGTAGTCCTTGATGCACTGTATACTTAAGTGCAGCTTTTAACAAAAAACAGTGCAACACAAAGCGTTTCATCATTTGGCCTTTGTTGTCCCTAGTTCTTTGAGGTTGGCTTGGCATGTCAGGGTACTGCGCTGCTATGCAGACCAGCAAGCATGGAACAAACCTAACAAACTCCATAACATACCCAAAATGTCATGTCACATGCACTGAGAACATGTTGTCTAGTCTAAATTCTCTGTTTTGGTATACTGCTGTGGGTGATGCAGACTGCATATATAAAAGTTGTGTTTATGTGGTATAGTGTGTGTGTGTAGCACAAGGCGTGCTGAACTGTTGTGGTGAGCAGATTCTCTCTGACATGCAGTCACAATCACACAGCCTTATCTCTGCTCACCTTCTGCTGACTCCCCGAGGCAGCCAGCGCTGCTGTGTCCTCAGCTCCACCACAGCGTCCTGGCTGTGTGTGTGTGTGTGTGTGTGTGTGTGTGTGTGTCTGGTTCAGATGGTTTTAGAATTCTTAAGTGCTGCAGAGTCTGTAACTTCTACTGTGGAAGCAAAAATACATTCTCTGGTGCATCTGTGTTCATGTCAAACTACATATGTACATTAAGGCAGAGGTGTCTGGTGTGGGGGTTTATACTGTATATGTATAGATAACTTTTTTTAATGAGTGTCTATGTATGTGTTTGTGTTTCTCCAAGCAAATCATCTCCGTGTCACTGTGTGTTTCCCTCCCTCTCTGCTTCACTAAGCTGACAGTGGGTCCAGGCTCTTTTTCGTGTCTCCCCTCCCTCCTCTCTCTTCTTCTTCTCTCCTTCCTTCTGGCATGGATGCTGGACATGCGGTGCAACTCATCCTCCTAAAAGGATGTGTCAGTGACTGGGTAGTAATATGTAGTAAAGCTTGTTGACAAAATTGGTTGGCGAGAAGATGTTTGGTTGACAAAATGAGTTCAAGTGTTAATTTATGTAGCTTATGCTTATTAATATCTTCTAATGTTGCAAAATTAGTGATATTAAAAATTCAACATGAATACCAGCCTTCTTGTTTTTATATAAGCATTTTAAAATTGAGGTGGTAATGAATTTAAAGACTACATTTTGCTTCTTTAAGGAACGGTTTAGAGTGTGACCTATCTTAAAATAAAAAATCCAACCTAAATTAATGTTTTTTCCATCAACTAGGCTGATTGTACATTTCCTGATGATAAAATAAAGCTTCTGTAGGAAAAAAAATTTCAACAAGAGGCAAACAAAGTATTTTTTGGTTGTCATGGTTTTTTTTTTTTACCCACTAATGTTGGCTATATGTCATCCTGTCCAAAAAGAAATACAATGGCAGTGCTTGCAATATTTCAGTGACACACACACACAAACTAACCTAGAACACGAACTGTTAGTGGAAAGATATTTTACAGATGCCGATTTGCCATTGTTTATTTGACTAATGTGCACCACTTGCATGGTTTCCTCACCAATAGACATTTGTAACCCACTTATACGGTAAGGGCCCTGAGTTCAATTAACCCACAGTAAATACAATTGATAAATCACAAATCTCCACTAAACCTCTAATTTATATGCCATTAGATCCCACAAGTACTATATATAATAACCACACAAGTATGAAAGTTAACATTTCCTCATTTACTTAACATAAAATCAGGTTAAACTATAATCAATAACAAACTCTCTTGCAAATACATTTAACCTTTTCTCTTTTAACACACTTTCAACGTTTCAAAATAAAACACCAATAAAGTGGGCCCACACACACACACTCACTCAACACCAGCCGGCATATACAGTATACCGGTATATTCTGCGAGTTAACCCCCGTGGCAGGCCTGATAGATGCTCGGGTGCGGTGAGGCCAAAAACTTAGTAGACGTTTTA